>NW_026904369.1:0-33034 GCF_024500275.1 Phycodurus eques | reverse complement strand
AATAAGTGGAGGAGTGCACCCGGCGGTGAGACAATACCCTCTTAACCCGGGAGCAGTGGCTGAAATGGCAATGATAGTGAAAGAATTATTGGCGCTTGAAATAATTCGTGAAGAACCAAATCCAATAACCAATAGCCCCATTCAGGCTGTCAAAAAGCCTGAATCGGTAGGAGGGGGATGGAGGCCAGTTATCAACTTTAAAGCTCTGAACCGCCGAACGGTGGCTAATCGAGCCAGCCTCATAAACCCCCAAGCGTCCTTAAAAACGCTGAGAGGAAAAAAGTATAAAACATGCATAGACCTGGCCAATGGATTTTTCTCCTTAAGAATTGCCAAAGCATCGCAAGGGAAGACGGCATTTACACATAAAGGGAAATCATATGTCTGGCAGAGACTACCCCAGGGATACAAAAACTCCCCAAATGTGTTTCAATCAGCAGTAATGGACGTTTTGGAAGGATTGCCAGTCACGATTTATATAGACGATATATTCATCGCAAATGATACGGAAGAAGAGCATTTGAACCTCTGACAGTCTGTAGTTCGAAGAGTGACAGCAGCAGGACTGAAACTCAATCTGAAAAAATGCCAATTTGCAAGGTTCCAAGTGGATTACTTGGGGTTCCAAGTGTCAGAGGACTTGGGACTTTCGAACGCTTATCGGCAGAAGATTGAACAAATCCTACCCCCAACGTCCGAAAAAGAATTACAGAAGATACTCAGAATCAGAATCAGAATCAGAATCATCTTTATTTGCCAAGTATGTCCAAAACACACAAGGAATTTGTCTCCGGTAGTTGGAGCCGCTCTAGTACAACAAACAGTCAATTTACAGAACACTTTGGGGACATAAAGACATTGACAAAAAACAATTGTGCAAAAAGATGCAGAGTCCTCTAGCACTTAGAGCAGTTCGAATGACTAATATTGCAATCGTCCGGTGCAATGACCATTGTGCAAAGGGCGCTGAGACTTCAAGGAGTGTATGCGGTTTAAAGTGACGAGTAGTGCGATCATCTGGGACAATGTTGGTTGTGCAAATGTTACAGATACTCCTCAATCAGTGTGAAAATGGAGCAGATGCTACTCTGGCATGAGTGGCCAGTATATGCAAATAGTGCAGCATGGCGAGACAACTACAGTGAGTGCACGAGTAATACATAATTGGCCCCACAGAAATGTGACAACGAACTCAAGTCAAAAAATTGCCAGCTTGTTGTAATGGAATTGTAGGTTAGGTGTTTAAGAAGTTGATCGCAAGAGGGAAGAAGCTGTTGGAATGTCTACTAGTTCTAGTTTGCGCTGATCGGTAGCGCCTACCTGAGGGAAGGAGCTGGAAGAGCTGGTGACCGGGGTGCAGACGGTCCGAGAGGATTTTGCACGCCCTTGTCTTAGTTCTGGCAGCGTGCAAGTCCTCAATGGTGGGTAGGGGGGTACCGACAATCCTTTCAGCAGTTTTGATTGTCCGTTGCAGTCGGAGTTTGTCCTTTTTTGTAGCAGCACCAAACCAGACTGTGATGGAAGAACACAGGACCGATTCGATGACCGCTGTGTAGAACTGTCTCAGCAGCTCCGGTGGCAGGCCGTGCTTTCTCAGAAGCCGCAGGAAGTACATCCTCTGCTGGGCCTTTTTGAGGACGGAGTTGATGTTGTTTGCCCACTTCAGGTCCTGAGAGATTGTAATTCCCAGGAACTTGAAGGTCTCGACGGTTGACACAAGGCAGCTGGACAACGTGAGGGGCAGCTGTGGCGAAGGATGCCTCCTGAAGTCCACGATCATCTCCACCGTCTTGAGCGTGTTCAGCTCCAGGTTGTGTCGCCTGCACTGGTAGGCGCCATCTTGGAAGTATACTATGGACTATCGGACTATGTAACTATGTTCGGGATCATGTCCCCCAAAAAATTCCAAGATGGCGCCTACCAGTGTGGCCGCCTCGGTAACGCGCTCGCTAGTATTGTCTTTGTTTTTGTGTTTTTCGTCCGTCTTTGGAGACCTTACACGACTCACTTACACAAGGGGAGACCTGCTAACCATCAAGGAGGCTACTCCGGACTTTCTGTCACCAACTTTCGTAAATCCGCTCAGTTTTTTCCCCGAGTTACTCACCGGAGCGGCGTCCGCGGTTTTCGGCGCATGGATGCGGAAGCGGCGCCACAGAGGAAAACGAGCCGGCATTCAGGTGAAACTCCGCAAGAGAGGACACAGATTGGCGTTCCCGTCGATCCACCTCGCGAATGTACGCTCCCTACCCAACAAAATGGACGAGCTTCATCTTCTGTTAAAGACCAGTAAAGACTTCGGACGTTCCGCGGCCATGTGCTTCACGGAGACCTGGCTTTGCGACGCTGTACCCGATGGCGCCGTCACGCTTCCCGGCTTCAACATTCATCGAGCGGACCGCGACATGGAATCATCGGGAAAAACGAAGGGCGGCGGGATATCCCTCCATATAAACGAAAAATGGTGTACGGACGTCACGGTGCTCAGCACACACTGCAGCCCGCATTTGGAGTCGCTGTTTCTGAACTGTAAACCATTTTACTCGCCACGTGAGTTTGCATCGTTTATACTGGCTGGAGTCTATATTACACCGCAAGCTAACACGAGCGCCGCATTGCTAACGCTCGCCGAACAAGTCAACGAAATTGAAAAAAAACACCCTGACTCACCCCTCATTATTCTCGGGGACTTTAACAAAGCTAAACTCAACCACGAACTCCCTAAATACAAGCAGCACATCGACTGTCCTACCAGGGAAAATAATACTTTAGACCACTGCTACACTACGGTAAAAAACGCATACCGTGCTATACCTCGTGCAGCCCTGGGCTCGTCTGATCACTGTTTAATTCACTTAATACCGACGTACAAGCAAGAACTTAAATGTGCGAAGCCTACAGTGAAAACAGTCAAAAAGTGGACCAATGAAGCAAAGATGGAACTTCAAAGCTGTTTAGACTGCACAGACTGGAGTGTCTTTGAAAATTCAGCTGGCAGCCTGGATGAATATACGGACACTGTCACATCCTATATCAGTTTCTGTGAAGATGTGTGTGTACCAACAAAATCATTTCGGACATTCAACAACAACAAGCCGTGGTTCACTGCTAAACTTAAGCAGCTTCGCCAAGCTAAGGAAGATACATATCAGAGCGGGGACAGGGCCCTGTATAATCGAGCTAGAAACCAGCTTACTAAAGAAATTAACATTGCAAAGAGGATCTATGCAGCAAAGTTGGAAAAACAGTTTAGCGCGAACGATTCGAAATCAGTCTGGCGTGCATTCCAATCGCTGACTAATTACAAGCGACGATCCCACCAAGCTGAGAACAATAGCACACTAGCCAACGACTTGAATACCTTCTATTGCAGATTTGACAAGGACAGTTTCACTCCACACACCCACCCGGCCGCACCCGCGACCACAACCACACCTCTGACTTCTGCGTTAACCATCCATGAACAGGATGTGAGACGCATCTTCAAACAACAGAAGATTAACAAAGCAACAGGACTGGACCATGTGTCCCCATCCTGCCTCAAAGTCTGCGCGGACCAGCTCGCTCCAGTCTTCACTCAGATCTTTAACAGATCTTTGGAAATGTGCGAAGTTCCATCCTGCTTCAAACGCTCCACCATCATTCCAGTCCCCAAGAAACCTGCGATCTCTGGTCTGAATGACTACAGGCCTGTCGCTTTGACATCTGTGGTCATGAAGTCCTTTGAACGTCTCGTGCTGGACCACCTCAAGAGTGTCACAGGTCCCCAGCTGGACCCCCTGCAGTTTGCCTACCAAGCGAACAGGTCTGCGGATGATGCAGTCAACATGGGACTGCACTTCATCCTAGAACACCTCGACAGTGCAGGGACCTACGCGAGGATCCTGTTTGTGGACTTCAGCTCAGCGTTCAACACCATCATCCCTGAACTCCTTTCAACCAAGCTTCTCCAGCTCAGCGTCTCACCTGCCATCTGCCAGTGGATTTACAGCTTTCTGACGGGCAGGACACAGCAGGTCAGGCTGGGGGAGGCCACCTCATCCACACGCAGCATCAGCACTGGGGCGCCCCAAGGTTGTGTCGTCTCTCCGCTGCTCTTCTCTCTCTACACGAACGACTGCACCTCAGCGAACCTGACTGTCAAGCTCCTGAAGTTTGCAGATGACACCACTGTCATCGGCCTCATCAAGGACGGTGACGAGTCTGCATATCGACAGGAAGCGGAGCGGCTGGAGCTGTGGTGCGGGCGACACAACCTGGAGCTGAACACGCTCAAGACGGTAGAGATGATCGTGGACTTCAGGAGGCATCCTTCGCCACAGCTGCCCCTCACGTTGTCCAGCTGCCTTGTGTCAACCGTCGAGACCTTCAAGTTCCTGGGAATTACAATCTCTCAGGACCTGAAGTGGGCAAACAACATCAACTCCGTCCTCAAAAAGGCCCAGCAGAGGATGTACTTCCTGCGGCTTCTGAGAAAGCACGGCCTGCCACCGGAGCTGCTGAGACAGTTCTACACAGCGGTCATCGAATCGGTCCTGTGTTCTTCCATCACAGTCTGGTTTGGTGCTGCTACAAAAAAGGACAAACTCCGACTGCAACGGACAATCAAAACTGCTGAAAGGATTGTCGGTACCCCCCTACCCACCATTGAGGACTTGCACGCTGCCAGAACTAAGACAAGGGCGTGCAAAATCCTCTCGGACCGTCTGCACCCCGGTCACCAGCTCTTCCAGCTCCTTCCCTCAGGTAGGCGCTACCGATCAACGCAAACTAGAACTAGTAGACATTCCAACAGCTTCTTCCCTCTTGCGATCAACTTCTTAAACACCTAACCTATAATTCCATTACAACAAGCTGGCAATTTTTTGACTTGAGTTCGTTGTCACATTTCTGTGGTGCCAATCATACATTACTCGTGCACTCACTGTAGTTCTCACCATGCTGCACTATTTGCATATACTGGCCACTCATGCCAGAGTAGCATCTGGTCCATTTGCACACTGATTGAGGAGTATCTGTAACATTTGCACAACCAACATTGTCCCAGATGATCGCACTACTCGTCACTTTAAACCGCATACACTCCTTGAAGTCTCAGCGCCCTTTGCACAATGGTCATTGCACCGGACTATTGCAATATTAGTCGTTCGAACTGCTCTAAGTGCTAGAGGACTCTGCATCTTTTTGCACAATTGTTTTTTGTCAATGTCTTTATGTCCCCAAAGTGTTCTGTAAATTGACTGTTTGTTGTACTAGAGCGGCTCCAACTACCGGAGACAAATTCCTTGTGTGTTTTGGACATACTTGGCAAATAAAGATGATTCTGATTCTGATTCTGATTCTGATTATCAAAAGTATGCAAAGCCCCTTTATGCCCGTCTGCGGAAAAATCCCGAAGAAGAAGAAAAGTCTAAAAACTGGGATTGGTCAGCAAAGGACCAAGAGAGCTTAGAAGAATTAAAGAAAGCAGTGAGAAAAGCTGTACATCTAGAACCAAGGAGTTTGGAAACAAGATTGATTGCAAAAGTGGAGTGTGACGAAGACTCAGCTATGGTGAGCGTCAGAAACGAAGGAGCTGGCTTGGTGACTTTATGGACTTATACCCTGAGCAGTGTGGAAAAGAAGTTTCCCCGGGAAGAAAGGGAACTGGCAGTCCTAGCCAGGTACTGGGGTACGTTGAAGGACTTGGCCCAGGGACAAGGAATAAAAGTCATCACACAAAGCCAAGTCCATCGTTTTTTACGCAAAGACACCGTCGAAAGCACAAAGGCAACCAATGTGAGATGGGGGAGATGGGAAGATATCCTACTGGACCCCGATTTGGAAATAGGACCAATAAACCCCTCGTCAAAGAAACGAGTGAAACCAGAAGTAAAAGTTGAAAAACCATACGAATGGATTCTCTATACTGATGGGTCGAAAAAAGGTGAAGACCAGTCTGCCCACTGGGGCTTCATTCTTAGACACGAGGGAGAAGAAAAGTGCCGTCGCAAAGGCATAACCCCTGGCAGTGCCCAAGCCGGGGAAGTTACTGCAGTATTAGAAGGACTGTTAGAAGCCGTAAGGCTGCACGTGCGACGAGTGAAAATAGTAACGGACAGTCACTATTGTGCACAAGCTCTGAAAGAAGACCTGTCCATTTGGGAAGAAAATGGATATGAAGGAGCGAAGGGCAAATCAGTAGCCCATACAGAATTATGGAAAAAAATAGCCGAGCTGAGGTTAAATATGAAAATAGATGTTGTCCACCAAAGAGCCCACGTTAAAGACGGGGCCCATTGGAGAGGAAATGATGAAGTTGATAGATACGTCCAAGAGAGGAGATTAGTTGTTGTAGGAGCAGACGGATGGGACAAGACCCCTGGAGGAAGAGTGGTCCCAGACGAGTTTGTGCGTGAGATTACTACGGCCGTACATGAAGCGCTAGGCCATGGAGGTACCTTACCCACAAGAAAAGAACTGGAAAGACTGGAACTTTGGATCTCAGATAAAAAAGTCCGAGCCGTGTTGCGGGACTGCGAGCAGTGTAATAGATACAACGCAGGACGCCGAGGAAAGCGAGCTGAAGGATTAACTATCAAAAGCACTGTGCCATGGGCATCAGTCTGCATGGACGTGGCAGGCCCCATGGGAGTGAATGGCGCGAAAGGTGAGAAGTACCTAATCGTGCTGGTGGATTCGATGTCAGGACATTTTGGATTAAAAGCAGTGCGGAAAGCTAATGCTAGAAGTGTGATAAAGACATTAGAAGAGGGATGCATGTGGCTAGGAATACCAAAAGAGCTAAGGACTGATAATGGAACACATTTCAAAAACGCTGCGGTGGACAGGTGGTGTCGAAAATGGGGAATAACTAGAATTTATTCACCGCCTTACACCCCCCAGGCTAATGGTGTATCCGAAAGAACCATTGGTTTAGCTAAAAATTGGCTAGGGAAAAATGCTAATGGAAAAGAATGGAGTGAAAGATTAGTAGAATTAGTTAAGGACTTGAATGGAATGGTTAAGGACTTGAGCAGGACTGGGAGGCCATCCCCCTCAGAGGAAGTGAATCAACGCCCCTTTGTCGCCCTCGACATTGGCAGAGTGAAGGAAGAGACAAGTCCCCAGAAAGAGAAATGCCCATTACAAGAGGGACAGCGAGTATGGGTCAAGTCACATTGTGCATCCGACGAGCAAGCAGTGAAGACCAAATATGAAAATCCTGACATCGTAGAAGAAGTATTGGACAGAAACACAGTGCGCCTCAAGGAGAGAGGGATCCAAGGGGTAGAGCAGCTTAAACCAATACCAGTCGATTCAGCTAGAAGCCGAAATAGAAGAAAAATATGAGTACTGAAGTGGAAGAAGGAGTTCCACCTTTTGTCAAGTTAGCCATGATGAAAGGTGTTGTGGTCACACGGAGGACTACGAGTGGAATAATGGCTGGAAGAGCATTGAAACTTTTGGATAATGCTAAAAAAGGATATCTATACGAAGGAATAGAGAGTTTGTGTTGGCGCCAGGTGAATCAAGACTGCGTGGCCTGCGGAAGAACCGAATCACGGGCGGACAGGAGACATGAGATGAATCGGAATTGGACCGCAGGATCCCCGACCTTGGAGGAATTGGGACCAGCAAAGGTACTTGACGCTTACATTTGTGAGAGATGTAGAGTAAGAGATTTGCCGAGGCTAAAATTCTATGCTCAATGGGATTGGAACCCGCAAGAAAGTGAGGAACAGAAAAACTGTGAATGTTGGTGGAATGGAGCAATACTACTACATTGCGACCACTGCTGGAGGAGAATCCAGACAGGAGCATTGATATTAGCTGGTAAAGCAGAGGGATGGCAAGTAACCAAAGCGGAGACACCAATAAGCTGGTTACCTCCCATCTTAATGTCCCCAACAAAAAAGGGGATACATAACAGGAAACTAGATATGGGACTATCGAATCTACTTAAAATGAATTGGCCAGAGTGGGCAGAAGACGAACGCCCGGCAAAAGTAGTAGAACACTCGGTACCAGTAGCAACTAAGGTACAATTGGATCCTCAGTACACCTCAAGGAGTGGAACGTCCTGGGAAGTGATAACAGGTAATATTTTAGCCAATGAACATATCCCAATAATCTCCTTGCCCAACATTTCACACGACCGGGAAATGGGAGGAAACGGCTTGTACACCCACCTTACGCTGTTGGACGTAGCTACCAAAAAATTAGAGTACAAAGAAAAGGTGGCCACACTCCAGATGAGTCCCGTGACACCGCACCTGGAGGATCCAGGCCAAACAGCAGTGAAATGCTGGGTGGAAGTCAGAGTTAGGGTAGCCATGGTACCCTATGAAGGAATATACTCCATAGGAATGGAGTTGTCAGTAGGAACAAATGTCAGAGGAATGGAAAGAGATTTAAGAGGGAACCCTATGAGGGTATTAAGTGAATTAAGTGGAAGGACAGAATTGTTAACGCTGGCAGAAGAGGCAACAGCGAAATTAAGAAATTGGCAAGAGCCAATAGAGGCTGCCTCAGACGATTCAGAAGACAGCGACGAGGAGATTAATAGTTTAAAAGAAAACCTTGGGAAAAAGAAGACAAGGTGCCCCCACCCTGGTTGTAAGGGGGAAGGGCATATACTGCCAGATAGGGCCAGACATCAGTCGCTAAGAGGATGCCAAAGGTATAATGAAAAATGGCCCAAGAAATACCACAGTCCGAGACGGAGGAAAATAGGGCAAGTAATGGAAGCAAGGAAGAGCGCTTCGAAAGAAGACGAGGATTGGAGGCCAGAAATGACCAAAAAGAATAAACGACGGAAACCAACCGCGAGGAAATCCTCCCCAAAAAAGGAGGAGGCACAGGAGGCAGAGGAAGACAGCCTAAAACCAACGAGTGAGGTTAGTGAAGAAAAATCTAAGAGAAAGCTCTTTCATCTGTGGAAGAGGCCAAGCGACGAGTTAGATTCCTCGTCAAAGGGAAATTAGATAAAACTAAAAGAAGAAAATAAAGTGCGCGACTCGGGAGATCGTGTAATTAGATTGGAAAGGCAAAAGGATCTATAAAGAATGTAATTGGGGAAAAGTTGTTGACAAATTGCAGGAATTATACGATAAAGAAGAAATAATTGGGTTGAAGACAATTGAATTATAAAAGCTACCCCTTAAAAGGCGAGGGGCCTATGTGGAGGTGGAAATGTATAATAGGATCGACGCTACTTGAATGGTGCCAAATCCCTAAAGAGGCACAGTCCCACACAGCAAAAAGAAAGGAAGAATGGAATGGATCAACTGAATACCCTAAGAGCTCGCACGACTGAATTAGAGGAACAAGCGTCAAACCTAGCAGAGGCGTTAAGACTCACGCTGACCGCACTACAAATAGTACAACAAGGACAAGAGGAGATAACAGCTCTCGTGCTCCAACATCGAACCGCATTTATAGAACAGAAACCTTTTCTCACCACTTTGGAAGAATTTACAGAGAAAACAACTGAAAGGATGAGTACTCTAGCAGCCGAGACAACTGACCTGGCCCACAGGTTGGACGAAGTAGAAAGACAACTGGATCATTGAAAGGGATATTCGCCCGATTTCACGAACCTAACAGACATCCAAACTATCAAGGACCAGACGAATATTCAAGTTACCAGAATCAACCTCGAGCTCGAGGGCGGAGCAAGTGTAAAAAGGAAGTGAGATTGGACAGATTTAAAGGAAGGACTGCCAGGAGAGAGCAACAGTCGCACCCTAGAGCAAGCATGACCGAACCCAGAGCGGAGGAAGAGATTGAATGCACTAAACTAACTAATCAAGGGGACAAGGAACCAGGAAGGATGGAAGAGGGGAACCTTTACACTCCTAACCCGCATTATGATACTCCTAAACCGCATTATGACACGCCTAACCCGCATTATGATACTCCTAACCCGCATTATGACACGCCTAAACCGCATTATGATACCCCTAAACCACATTATGATACTCCCCAGCCAGGAACTGTGAAGGACCCCTTGTTACAACATCAAGAGGTAAGACAACCGGTTCATACTTATCGCAACTTGGGACAGGAGGTAGAACAAAAAGAAAATACATACGAGACACCAACCGTAAAATAATCGGAAGAAACCAGGTATGAACAACCCGCCCGGGATGAAGAATGGGATACATTCAGGCAAGAGGAAATACCTCGTTATAGCACACCACGAACATTTTGGCTCAGATATAGGAGGAAAATGAAAAGTATCGGGATCTTGGCAGGCGGCTGTATCATCATGTATGTCCTACTGATGTTAATGACGAACCTTAACACTCGGTATGAACTCAAGCAGAACAACCTTTTGGATTTGACTACTATCCGACATGGAACAACAAAGATAATTAATCAAACATGTTGGAAAGTTCGCCAAGTACCATCAGTGGAAAATAGGAAACAGGATAATAGATCGGATTCAGGCGCAGGACAAGACATAATTGATGACTGTAACAGATCTCCCAGGAATGGTTCAGGACCCTTGGAGATACGGAGAGGAGGAACGGACCTAAGCGCATGGCTGAGAAACTGCACCGAATATCCAGCGTTGACCAAGAAGGGTTGTACCACGCATATTGTTCTACAGGCTCAATGGACTAATGAAATCTCAATTATCACGTTAACTGTGCTGTGCTTAGAACAGAGTGAGGAAAGGGAGGTTAGGAAAAATTGGCTCCAAATAGGTCACGCGGAACCAATGTGGTATACCAACGAACAGTGCGCAGGTCTGCCCGACGGCTCAGGAGGATACTGGATACCAAAGGCGGCCAACAAGGACATCGTTTCCATAGCGGCACCCCTGAATCATACTTACACCACTGTGCGCCCAAGCTGGGAACCATGCTGGAGCTGTTTGACTTTCACCTGTGCAAACCAACCATCGATGGTAAACGACAGCCAAGTATCCTCAACCACTGAACCAACAAAGGTAACACCGAAGCCTTATAGAAATAGTTTGGAAAAAAGAGTAAGAAAAAAGCCTCCGAGGAAGCGACGCTCCACGGAAGATAGAGTTGAAGAATGTCAGCAGAAGTTGATGCAAGGAAAGCCCTCTCTACACCCCCGTCTATGGAATACTGGTAAGAAAACCAACAGTTCCTACCATTTCCATGTATTAACCTACAGGGGAATGTATCTCCAGGAAGACAATTTTGCACCGGAATTTGTAAGCCTGATTATCCAGTCTGTGGGTAATCTACAATACCAAGGAATTGAAGTAGACTACGAACCCTGGCTGAATAACTCCTTAACATGGATAAGACCAGTGCGTGCGTCTAGATGGATTGCTGAGAGGAAGGAATCATCATATAAGTTAGTACCGCGGGTAACGCGATGGTATTATCAACGACTTCCTACCCCAACGGATTTACTCTCAGTGCCCGACGGTGATTTCCACAAACTGGATCAATGTGTAGCTCTGAGGGTAGTTGAGCAACTTCATGGAAAAGAATGGACAAAGGGTACCTCACCTAGATGTCCTTTGGAAGAAGAAATAGGAGCACTTTCTACCAAGTGGACTTATAATTGTACAAGCCTGAAAAATAATGACACGGTCAAAGGGATTTTGCAAGCATGGAAAGAATACCACACGAGAGACGAAACTAAGACTTGGTGGGGTTTTAACCAGAAAGAGTTACAACAGTTCGTGATTCCGTGCTTAAACAAGACGCAAAATTATTGGGTTAAGTATCAATATTTGGCAACAGTATACTCTAAGGAACAAGATCTGTGGCCTAATTATTCGAGACTAAGGGGTGGAGGAGTTGATCTTTATGCCAACCCTAGACCCTGGGTAATGACTTGTAATAAACCAAAAAATAATTGTACTATACAATTAGCAAGACAACCGTGTGACGGTGTACCAAGATTTAAGGAACACTGTAGGGATAAATATCCAGATAAAGATTACGCTACTATAGAAGGAGCGATATGGATTAAGAATAGCCAGAATCAGTGGATACGACATGAGGCTAAAAACAGACAATATTGCACGCGATGGCAGGAAGATTACGGTCTACTAAAAACAATTAACCAGGGTAACGCCCAACGCTATATTCCATACAAACCTGACCCTGAAATACAGATTCTCGAGGGGCATGCGTTCCGAAAGAGCTTATGTGAAGGGAAGGAAATAACAGGTTTCGAATGGGTAGGCTTTAATAGAATTTATAACAACGGGACGTGTTACGAACCCTATGAACATTGGTTGTCATGCGGCCGTGGCAATAAACGACATGATTGTACATGGTATGAAAGAGTAGGGAAGGTTCTGGGGGAAAATATCAAAGAAGTCGGCATAGCCCTAGTCACAACTGCGGTCGAGATTGTGAGGGAAAGTATAGATATAGGTTCTTGGCTATTTGACCTGGCCAAGGACATAGGATGGTGGCTGCTATTGGGACTTGCAATAATTACGGTGGCTGCAATAACTGTAGCAATCATCAAAAGAGGACAACAAGCAAAACCCATGCCTGGGCAGTACAGAAAGAGGGGGACGCTTCCAAAAAGAAACGTCGTTGAAGAGGTCTACATGCAGCTGCGCAAGAAGGGGGCGGAGCCAAAGCGGAAGTGTCTGATGGCCAAGAATGAAGAAACCAAGGAGGGGGTGGAGCCTGTGTGAGTATAAAGGCTGGCACACGGCGCCGTCCTCCTCAGTTCCAACTTCGTAGTGGAAGAGTGAGCATCGAGCCATGGCGTGTTCTTCATCCAGCAATGACACTTATGATAGACCAGGCGCTTTGCAGAATGTGAGTAATGAACTGCAATATTGGATGATTTTAGTAATATGGGTGATCTATTGCTGTACTGGACAATGGCATTTGAATCAAGTGACTCGAATCATCATTTGTGCCATAGCCATAGTTAAAGTTTTAGTTTTAAGATTTGTGTATTGTACTTATACCTTAGGACTCGGCATGTTCGTTGTGTATATGCATGGCCGAATAATAATAGATTATAAAACACCCAAAGGCGTAATAGAGACATTTTTGTTAACAGGCTGGATAGTCTTGGACGTAACATCAATGAAAGCCTTTGAAATCATATACGGAGCGGTGGTGTTGGAGGGTATGCTGGCAATAGCCCTGGCCTTATATGTGATAAACCTAGTCATTAGCCTTCAGAAGAATAAAAGTAAGAAGATATGGATTTGGCGATTGGTTAAATTAATAATATGGGGAACCATTTGGGGTATCATTTCCATTCTTCTTTGGATGCGTTTAATTGATCAATTAGTTCTGATTACCTGGTTCTTCACATACTCAGCCTTCTTTACCCTCCCACCTCGAAACTCTGCTGCTCGGCCAGTGACATCCCCCTCACTGCGGCGCAGTTTGAGTATACGCTCGCTCAGTAGAGATCACACAATAACACGACCTCCGGGTCAGGTGATTTTTGTAAGGGACCAGGATGATGCCTAGGATCCCCTTCAAGTGATGAACTGTGTTGACTATGTTTATGTTTACAGAAAGTAATTACCCCGCGGTGTGTTCTTTGTGGGAATGACTCCCTTCGATCCGCGTGGGTCGTGGGCAGTTCCTTCCTGACACACTGCTGCTTCCCTTCACCGCTTAGTTCAAAGAGGGAAGTCTGGATTGTACCTGATGGAATCTACCTAAAAAAGGTGGCGCGAGAACAAGGCTTCCTCACTGGTGACTGGCTGTGGCTGACCTTTGCTGATCTGGCGACTAAGGGTATTATGACACATTCTGTTTTAGGTGAACCTTTGGTACCCCTTGTGATTTTAATCGAGGACGGCCGTTATCTGGGCAGAGTCTATCCATTGCTTCGTATGGCTTGGCGCCTAGCTAGCGGGGGCTACCGTTTCACATATCATATGAAGGGTGGTTCCTGCATAGCAGTTAGCCCCGAGACACGACCACCACCGGACCAGGGTTTGGCCACCACCACTACTGCCGACCATCGTTCGGACCGGGTATCTAGGCCTGAGGCCCCCGGGCCCAGTGCCGCCCGACGAGCGCCAGCGGTCGGCAGCATTACACCAACCGCACGTCCACCGTCTCCAGGGGAGGTCATAGATGTGGATGAGGAGGAGGAGGAAGAGGAGGAGGAAAGTGTATATGACAGCTGGACTCCTACCTCTCCTCCACCCACTACATCGGTGGTTTCTGAAGCAGCATCTCCTTGTCCGACTACTCCCGGGACGCCTAGTGATGTGCTGGAAATGCTGATGGATGTGGTGGTGAACCCTGACTGTCTTGACCCAGAACCAGCTGTGGCGAGTGGCGTTCAGGAGTGGACGGCTATTGTCAACGCGTTCAGGGCTACCATGCGTCAAGGACCCAGTTCATAGTGGGGCTGGGTCTCAGCTCAAGGAGGGGGTGTCGGGTGGGCGGCCAGGCCACACACATAAGCAATGGTCCAAAAAGGTTGTAATTGGCATATGTGGCTGGGTTAATGGGATTGAGTTTAGCCCCAGTTTCAATTCCTGGTTCAACCACCAGAGGTCGACAAACCAAATTAGATCGTAAAGAAAGAGTCGCCAGGTCAAGCATAAGTCTTCTTACGTATATCAATACTATTAAAACCCCTTGTCATAAGTAAACAAACACATACTGAGGTCAACTGCTTATATAATCAATTGCTTGATTTTATATCCTTGAGATAATTTTGAAGATTCTCTGTGATGTTATAATTTAGATGTTCTTTTGGAAATCAGTGATAAAAAGTACATCAAGCCTAATAAGGCTGTTATATATTATTTTGATTTTTGTATTACTAATGTACAATGCTTTGGAACAGCTTTTATGCAAAGATTATAACCTGTGTAAGGTTGTCTCTCTCAGGCAACGGAGCACACGAATGCTCTACGAAGTAAGCACGGACCTGTTGAAATGCATGAGAGAATTGTATTCACATGAATGTATAAATATTAACTGATAAACATGTATTGCAGAAGCTTAAGAGATTAATGAGAAGTGATGAAGTGTATTGATTGTGTTCAAGACATATGAAATATGCTTGTCATTGAATGGATGTATTATGTGTGTAGTCAATAGTATTTACTGTGAACCTATTTTGGGTGAGCGAAAGGGGGAAATTCCACTAGGATCATGTCAGGACACTGAACGAGCAATGGAGAGATAGGTGCTTTCCACTTAGGTCAAGTCAGGACACTGAATGAGTAATGGAAAAATAGGTACTTTCCACTCAAGTCAAAAAGTTAGGGCGCTGAAGGCAGGAACAGAGGTTATAAAAATCCCTCACACGGACAAACGGGGCTCCTTACTCTCTCGAGATAGGGAGACACACGTTCTTTTTTCCCCTCGCAATGCTCAGGGACAAGCTGGCAGGAGGACTTCATTTTTGAATCTCCTTCTCATTTAATTGGGTAAGACAAAAAAAGTGTATTATAATAAGGTAACTAATAGAACCTCTATTGACATTGCGCCGAATAAGGGAAAAAGGGCTAGTCAGCTGTTCAGGTGTTCTGATGTCCAAATTATCTTATTAATTGGCGTTACGGCTCCGTAGGACTTGATCACTCCTTAAAAGCTCACTCAAAAAGGTAAATACTTATTTTGTGATTTATTACTTTTGAACAACTTCTATTTATTTCCATTTTTATTATTCTTATTATTGTTCATTATGTATCGCAAACCCATACTGTCATATTATCAATCTAACCTTGTGTAATCACTGAAATAAATACCTTGCTTTGATTCTATTCTATCTTTGTCATTCTTATAAATGAGAATTAATCTCGACCTTAACACTCAACCTCTTATAAGTGATTGAACTTTGACGATACCCCTACCACCGGGTCGTATTACTATTCCTAAAAAAGAGTAACTCATCCAAAATCGCCTTCGGCTCGATACTAACACCAATCCGTACGGTCCTGACAAGGACTGTTAAATTTACTAGGTCTTTAACAAATGCCAACGATTTATAAGGGATGGAGCTGCCGTAAAAACGGAGTACTCATTTTAATTATCCCTTCACTCGGTGCGGTTACTCATCAAGGGGTGATTAGTGAGGGCAGACCGGATTGGCTCCGTAAAACTAAAGGCAGTGAGCACACCTAGGCGAATTCATCTCGACACCGGCTTAACAGCTCCTCGTCCCCTCGGGCTCACGGCGTTGGTGCCGGCCGGGGGAGGAAATAAGGGGGGAGCTCGACCCTTTAAACGGAGAGCCGGTCAGGACATTTCTCCCGATTAGTCCTGCGGGTAAGCGAAATCTGATACAACCAACTCCCGAGATTTTCCTGTCATAGTCCCAACATTCAAAGTCCCCACATTCAGTTCAAGGCTCTGTGTTTTCCTCTTCTCTTTCTGCCGAAGAACCCGCTTTCCACCTCCTCTTCTTCTTTGACTTCGACCCACAGCAGCTGAATTTCCAACGGCGCCCCACAGGTTGACGGCGCCGGTGGCGGACGTTGTTAACCCGGGAGGCTATCCCTCTGCATTTATCCGGGCTTGGTACCGGCCTACAGTTTGCACTGGCTTGTGCCCCACATAGGGCTGCATTTGATTGTTAAATATATTGTAGAAGTTATCATTAATTTGCTTAGCTTGCATTAGTATGATGGACGATTTTGAGAAAGAAAGATGTCTCGCCTTCAAGAAGATGACTCAGCAGGAATCATCAGAGAGAAGGACGTGGCCGGGATGTGACGTGTTGGTCCCATGTTTTCACCTTGAAACCCTACCACTTAGAAACCTCCCTCTTTTCAAATAAATGCAGGAGCGACGGGAGAGATTGTTTAGAGCGTGATGAGAGGCTGTAATCTGAACAATCTCCCATACGCCCTCCTCATGAGAAAAAGAAACCAGCGTCTTCATTCCTTTTGTGTCTATTTTTTATAATGTTGGGTAAGATAAATCCAACAGTGATGAATGTAGTTGCATCGGTGGGGATGATTGAACCAAAAGATGATGACATGATTATGGCATTACAAAAGGAAAAAAACAGAAAGAAAGGAGGATGAAATTGAAAAAAAAAAAAAACACCTTATGTGCAGGCACCACAAACTTCCTCACTATACCCAGAACTAACAGTACTTCACTTTATGAAAAGATGGATAGACAAAAAGACTTCTGAAAACAGATAGAACAAATGCAGAAACCCTTGCTCAAACTCCAACGAGGCACTGCCAGAGAATATTTGTCAAAAAAAAAAAAAAAACAGGCACTACCTGTCATGGCACCTCAACTACTGTCGCAGGACCCGACGTGGGCCACTTTGCTACTACAGCAGCAGACTAAAGGGGGGGTCAGAGGAGGATTCAGGGCTCACTCCCGCGGCGCGAACTCCATAAGATTATTTGCATGTGGAAAAACTGGACACGTTGCACGTGTCTGTCGAGGCCCTGCTGAAGCACAGAGTAACTACAGTTGTTATGCCTGTGGACAAGAGGGACACACTGCCAACTGTTGTCCCGACCTGCTGCCCAGAGGACGCGGTGAAACAACAGGACGAGGCAGGGGAAATGTGCCAAAGAGACATTTTATAATGCTGCCATTGTCTGTGTAGTACACGGACTTGACATTGTGTTTCCAGATGGAACCATGCTGCCGGCCAAAGGAGACTTGCGTACACATGTGCTGGCATGTGTCCAACAAAAAACTGTGACTCCTGTTGCTGACATCTATTGGGGACTGCTCGACACGTGTCAAATAAATAACAGCGTGCTGCAGGCATTTGCGGAGCGGAAGACGTGGATTTTGTCCTTGGGGCCATTCCTGCCCCCCCCTGACCCTCCACATTGTACCTTGTTTTATGATAGAGAACACGATTTGATTTATCAACAAGAATTTTTTAAAACTATCAGACACTCATGGTATTTTACCAACTGATAGAATTGTGGTGGGACGAGAGGGTGTTGGGGCAGTGGTTCACCTGACATCGGATTTATTGCCTTGGTTTAAAATGCCATTTTCTGCGCCTCACATTTCATTGGCACTTAAACGAGAAGGATTAAGAAATCTGTCGGCTAAACTCAATTGGACACATGATGAGAAAGAACTCTTCATACAAATTAAACAAGAATTAAGTCAAGCCGTTGGTTTGGCACTTCCTCACTATAAACTACCGTTTCATTTGGACATCTCTAACAAAACTCATACTGCCGCTGCAGTATTGTACCAACTAGTACGGGGCGAAAGAAAGGTGCTACTACACACGAATGCAACTTTAAAACAAAAATTGGCTAAATGCTGTGCACAGTCAAATATGTCATGGTTGAGAGCTCTCCCAATTGTGCTCATTTCCATCAGATCATCTGTAAATAGTACACACAAACTCAGCCATTTGGAAATATACCCTGTTTTTTCTTTTCCTTTTCCTGGTCCAGGTTCTGGCTCAACTTTTGAGTCACCTTCTTCCTTGTCGCGACTGTCTTACTTTGATCAATTAAGAGGTGTTCTGTCCAGCTTTGCAGGCATCCAGTCGGACGGCGATAATCCACCTGCATTTGTTTGGATTCGAGTGATAAAGAGTAAGTGGCCTGAACCAAGGTGGACGGGACCGTTCACCGTGACTGCGAGGAATTCACACGCCAACCAACTTGAAGGAAAAGGGACTACCTGGTTCCACAGGTCACAATGTCATGTTGCCAAACTATTTTGATTGTTTCATTAGTGTTGCATTTATTGCCTCATGTTGCATTCGGCAAACGGGGAATTTAGTAGACCAACAATTCATGTAGCAGGAGAAAGGGAACAAAGCAAATGTGGAATACCATTCCAAATTACAATTATCCATCCATCCATCCATTCATTTTCTACCGCTTATCCGGGGTCGGGTCGCGAGGGCAGTAGCTTTAGCAGGGACGCCCAGACTTCCCTTTTCCCATCCACTTCATCCATCTCTTCCGGGGGGATCCTGAGGCGTTCCCAGGCCAGCTGAAGGATGTCGTCTCTCCAGCGTGTCATGGGTCGTCCCCGGGGTCTCCTCCCGGTGAGACGTGCCCGGAACACCTCACCAGGGAAACGTCCGGGAGACATCCAAATCAGATGCCCCAGCCACCTCATCTGGCTCTACTCTGAGACCCTCCCGGATGACCGAGCTTCTCACCCTATCTCTAAGGGAGAACCCGGACACTCTGCAGAGGAAACTTATTTCGGCTGCTTGTATACGGGATCTCGTTCTTTCGGTCACGACCCACAGCCTGTGACCATAGGTGAGGGTAGGAACGTAAATCGACCGGTAAATCAAGAGCTTCACCTTTCGGCTTAGCTCCTTCTTTACCACAACGGATCGATACAAAGTCCGCATCACTGCAGACGCTGCACCGATCCGCCTGTCGATCTCCCATTCCATTCTTCCCTCACTCGTGAACAAGACCCCAAGATACTTGAACTCCTCCACTTGGGGCAGGATCTCATCCCCGACCTAGAGAGGGCACGCCACCCTTTTCCGATTGAGGACCATGGTCTCAGATTTGGAGTTGCTGATTTTCATCCCAGCCGCTTCACACTCGGCTGCGAACTGAGTGAGAGTTGGAGGTCACGGCTTGATGAAGCCAACAGAACCACATCATCTGCAAAAAGCAGAGATGCAATACTGAGGCCACCAAACAGGACCCCTCTACTCCTCGGCTGCGCCTAGAAATTCAAGGCGCAAATTACAATTAATCACAAAGAAAGGAACAAACAATGCTTATGTTTTTGACTTATGCGTAGTGATTAACTGTGGAGGCTATAGCAGTTCGTATAGAGGAACAGACATCTACTTATGTTTCGACCAGACGGTACAGACCCGATGCGCGCAGAATTTGCCATATCATCACACATAGTGTCAGACATTGGGACAAACCACCCATTTTACCGGCAGGTGGACCCCACAAAAATGGTGGACAAAGGCATTAAGGGCCAGAAAAACCATAATGCAATCATGGATAGAATAAAATTCCAAAGAAATTATGATTCAACACAAAACCCTATTATGCTAAGCATCAATGGTCAGGTAATTGGACAACCACAACATTCATATTTAGTGATCGGAGCGGATGTTTCTGGAAGAGATCCACGTGGTCTTATCCACATCAATGTATTTGAGGAAGAACAAACCGCTAACAACCAATCAAGTTCCAAGGCTGTTGCAAACCCGCCTGTCGTAAAAATACTTAACAACCCACCTAGCATAGTGGAAATTTTCAACACAGACAAAATTACATCAAGTCAAATTTTAGCTTCAGCCACAGGATACGTACAACAAAACATGTGGATAGCCTACTTTCAAGAAACGGCCCGACTTGGCAATTTTGGGGATTGTATAATGTGTGCGGCCACACGACCCACTGGATATTCAGCTCCAGCACCAATTATGGATATTGATTCACTAAATTGCATGATTGAAAATTACAAAATAAACCATAATGTTAGCTCTCGATGCGCCAATTATGAGAATATGTGGCCAAAATTACCTAAAAGTACAGTACCACTCATGGCCCCATTATGCAGAAGTAAATTACACTTGTTTAAAGCATGACAGAATTAACCAGAACAAAACTGAATATGTGGTGGTATTTCCATTTTGTCATAATATAATAGATGTCACGACATGGGGAAATATTACGGTATTGAACAAAAGGTCTTTAGGTGATTTGGCATATATGTGTGAAATTAATGTAGTAAGAGCTGTATTACCTGACAAATGGAAAGGGGCATGTACAATGATTTCATATGTGACGTCAACCACCTTAATTTTCGCCAAGGATCGAATAACGAGACCAAAAACAGAAACTAATGTGAGGTCAACGAGATCAATTAATAATAATAATAATAATAATAATTAATAATTGGTGAGAGGACAGACCCACATACATAGATGGCATTGGAGTGCCCAGAGGAGTTCCAAATGAATACAAACTGATTGATCAAATTGCAGCAGGATTTGAAAATATTCCCATCATCTCTGCCTTGTTCCCCGTAACTCTAAACAAGAATGTGGATAGGATCAACTTTGTTTATTATCATTTGCAAAGAGCAGTAAACTTAACCAGTGATGCCATTGAAGGCTTAGCTGAAGAATTGGCCCCGACTTCCCGAATGGCAATTCAAAACCGCATGGCCCTTGACATGATCCTTGCCGAAAAGAATGGTGTTTGTGCAATGTTTGGTCCACAATGTTGTACTTTTATTCAACAACACAGCCCCAGATGGAAAAGTAACGAGAGCCTTACATGGGTTACAAACCTTGGCTGCTGAAATGGCAGATTCAACAGGCGTTTCCAACCCCCTGGAAGATTGGGCTACGGCGTGGTTTGGAAAATGGAAAAACCTTGTAATTACATTTATAATTGCTATTGTTACTGCTGTTACTTTATTATTGCTTTTGGGATGCTGTATTATTCCATGTACGAGGACACTGTGTGTCAAGATGGTCTCGGGAGTGGTGTAGAAGAATATGAACCAGCCGGAATCACAGATGTTGATGACCTCTGAAGAAGCTCCTACTTCTGAAGTTCAGCTCACACAAGACAACATCGTTTCCAGATGGATGAATTATTGATTAAGAACATACAGTTTCTTTTCTCTGAGCATGTTTCGGGACTTGTCTTTTTCTCAAATCAATATATGGGGAGGTTTTTGGCCTGTCTCAAGAGTAGTGCTGCCTTATGAAGAATGCTTAGCTCATGATTACGTTGTTTATATATCCTCTGATAGCCTTCCACATAGAGTAGTACTGCTTAGGGTCTGTTACATAGTTCCACTACGTAAACAGGGGCATTGCTGGATTGTTCTATTTTGTACTCATGAAGCTATGTTCCATTATCTAACAATTAAGTTCCGTTTCCAAAATACGAGGGTAATACATGAGGGTAATACAGTTTTGTTATCCATGCGAATATGTTGGAGTTTAGATTACTGAGGAATCATGGTTTTAGGATGAGCCCCTTTTCTGATAACATCCAAGGCCAGAGGTACCTTCTGCTAAACAGATATGTCAAAACCTTCTGCTGAACAGTCATAACGAAACCTTCTGATGTGTATAAAAAGAGTTAGCTCAAATAAACGAGGTGTGTCATTCAGTGAACCTGCACTCTGGTGTACAGTTGATTGAATGCACCCTGAGACTCAGCACTCTGGTGTCTTATTTTTTCCTCTCTATTTGAACAAAGAAAACGAACACGCAAGGACGATTGAAGGTTCCATGATCTATTGAACATTGACATTATATTACATCCTTAACATTACCCTTTACGTTTAGTTTCTAAATTAAACGGTCAGTCACTAGCTTGCAAGGAAGGCGCCGTTGTGTGCGCCTGCGCATGCCTGTCTGTGTACATCTGCATGACGCGATCTACCCACACTACCTTTGCGATCGACTGGTTGATCACGATCGACGTATTGGGCACCCCTGGTCTAGAGCTCTATACATGTAGTTGTTGTGTGTTGCCAAAATATAAAGTAATGACACCAATGTAATGGACATGCTCTCGCCCGAAGGCACTGAACCCCAAACCCCGGACTGAGCTACATCGCTGTCTCCGCTCCCCCGCCGAGACAGACGGCCACGGGTATGCTCGATTTAACTTTGCACACGGACGCGAAATGAATTACCAGGCAGTCCCAAGTAGCTCATCAAAGCTGACGGACTACTGGTTTCTCACTCGGACGCTAAGTTAATTAACTTTCACCCCCAGCCAGCCTGAAGTGTCTCATCAACAAAGAAGTTTTTTGGGGGACACTGGCTTGATCACCAAGAAGGTGAGGAACCCTCTGTTTGGTGGCTCCTCATTATGCAACAGTGACATTTGTTCCTTCTGTCTGGGGGGTGGGTGGAAGCCACCCCTTTGGCAGCTGGCCATAAAAGCCGGAGCCCTCTTTGTTTGCTGGCTCTCGTTCGACCAACTTGCCGAAGACTGGCTTAGCCAGGAAGCCCCACCTCGCACCATGAGGTGGCGAGGACACATTGGACCCTACCCCGCCGCAGGGCATCCTGCCAGCGCTCCGAGCTACCCTTTTGGGTGCCCGGGCAAACTCCGTCAGGAAGGAAGCGGGCAGCGCACGTCCGCTCCGAACATCTTGCAAATAGCGACATACGGGCTCGGACCGCCTTGCCTGGGAAATTTTTTTTTTTCCTGCTCTCCTTTTTTTCCCTTCCTTTTCCGCCAAATCCACCTGTTCCCCGTGCAGACCAGACTGGCCAAACATCCGGGAAATCGACCAGCCTGCGTAAATTCTGTTCCATGCAAAGTAAGTCTGTCATGGCCCTGTGTTTCAAGTTGTTTTTCTTTGTGTTGCAGTGTCTGGGTGAGCGAAGGTGGGCGTGGACATCAGTGACACACCTGTCATGCATTGTAATCATCAGCCTTTTTAGGGGGCACCATGACAGTGTGTGGGCGTAGGAATATTCACTCATTTTTGTCCCGTGTTTGCCGCCGTTCTGACTGCTGTCCAAATTTAGGCTCACTACGATTATACCACACGGACCGTTTGTCGTGTCTCCCTGCATTATCTGTTTTTGATTCTCTCTTGTTGAAAGTTCCTTTTTGTTTCGTATGTTTCGCCATCACATGCTCGGCTATTTAATTAAAATTGTTCGGACATCTGACTTGGAGTCGATTCTTTGGGATCTGCCCTTACGGCATTGCCGTTCGTGACAGAATATTCCGACCAGAAATGGATCCCACAAACTCAGACTCTTTTCGCCAAGCGTTGGCAAGTCAGGGACATTTGGTAGGAAGACACGAGACATCGTTACACGAGCTCAGGGAGGCAATTACGGCGTTAACGACCCATCTCAGTACACTGAGTTCTCGGGTTGATCAGGTGTGTGCACTTGGATTACCTCCGATTCTGGCAGAAGCACCTGCCACCAATACTGTGGCCGCGGTGCCACCCGTCAGGGAAGCTTGTCTCCCAAATCCACCTCGTTATGCTGGAGAGCCCGGCGGCTGCGGTCAATTTATTTATCAATGTGCCCTAGTATTTGACCAACAACCGGTCACGTATGCCCAGGATAAGACGAAGGTGGCTTTTATAATGAGTCTACTTACGGGTCAGGCAGCATCGTCCCTGAGGAGCGTTCCTGGGTTCCCCGCTCTTGGATCCTAGATCCGTCCGTTCTCCGGGCCTTCCACTCTCTCCACCCGCAGAAGCCGGGTGGTCCGCCAGGGGGCGTCCTTTGAGGGGGGGATACTGTCATGGCCCTTTGTTTCAAGTTGTTTTTCTTTGTGTTGCAGTGTCTGGGTGAGCGAAGGTGGTCGTGGACATCGGTGACACACCTGTCATGCATTGTAATCATCAGCCTTTTTAGGGGGCACCGTGACAGTGTGTGGGCGTCGGAATATTCACTCGTTTTTGTCCCGTGTTTGCCGCCGTTCTGACCGCTGTCCAAATTTAGGCTCACTACGATTATACCACACGGACCGTTTGTCATGTCTCCCTGCGTTATCTGTTTTTGATTCTCTCTTGTTGTAAGTGCCTTTTAGTTTCGTATGTTTCGCCATCACATGCTCGGCCATTTAATTAAAATTGTTCGGACCTCTGACCTGGAGTCTATTCTTTGGGATCTGCCCTTACGTCATTGCCGTTCGTGACAAAGTCCAGCTTGTGGTCTACTGAAAGTACAGATTAGTGCATATTTGTGTTTAGATGAACAAGAACAGGAACCCCCAGCTATATGCATTGTCAATACATGCTCATTCCACCCTCACATCACAAGCTCAGCCTCTTCCTACCAATGTTTGTCCTTCGTTTGCTTTTTCCTGCCTTGTTTCATTGTAGAGTCCCCCTGGTAGAGCTCATGAAATTTTCGATAAAAATTCACTACCTGTATCATTTGCGTGTGTTTGGGTTCGACAAAAGACCTCTGGCTATCGAGAACTCATCAAATTCCTGTAGCAACCTTTAGATTTACAAGACAGATAAAAGGTTTGTCGTCGCTTTCTCCTAAATTTTATACGTAGAAAATGTGACCCTTTACGAGACAAAGTAGCTTGATTTATAATGCTGAAACATAAAATCACGCTAAACCGGAAGTGACGCAGGGGTCGCGTCAGGTTTAAAACCTGGATAATGGTCACTTCCTACAGTTGTTCTCTAAATTCCATCCCACTCCCACAAACCAGCCAAATCATCTGACACATTTGTCAGGTCTATTGCTGTTCCTGATCCTGTCCTCATATTCATTTTTGTTCCTCTCCCATCATTCAAACACACCAAGTTTTTATCTCTATTATTTCCTCCACTACCACTCCATTCTCATCATTATTGCCATCCCATAATGTACTATGCGCATTAAAATCTCCACACCATACCATCCTACCTGTCATATACATAACCAGTTCATCCAATAATTGAAGTGGAAGCTTCATACACGGATTCTTATAATTTATTATTTTTAGACCTTCTTTTGTAACCATATATATTACTATCCATCCATCCATTTTCAACACCGCTTATCCTGGTTAGGGTCACGGGACTCTGGAGCCTATCCCAGCTGACTTCGGGCGAAAGGCGGACGACACCCTGAACTGAACACCCTGAACATGCATGAAAGGTTTTCTTTCACTCCCAAATCCTTCTCTGCTGCCTTAACACTAATTTCAATCCTTTCTGTTTTCTGTTTTACTGCAATTTCCACACAATTTATGACGTACGCCATACAGAGAATCACAGTTTCTGTTGGCATGGTAATATTCTCACTCTGTTTTTTATTTTGGACCCTCTTCACTGCTTTCATCACTGATTTTATTGACCACTTTAACCGGACTGATTTCATCTTTCTTACTTTGCATCCACACTCAAATGTCACCCCGTGTGGTCCTCCACAATGACAGCATTTGTCCTCCACATTTTGGACAACTCTGTCTCCCTTGTGTCCATATCGCTGACATTTGGAACATCTGAGAAGTCGTACTGGAAAAATCATACTTTTGCGTCTGTTGAGATGTATAACGGGGCTGGAAAACCACAGACAACAGCTCGAGAGATAAACTGTTGCCACCCGGTTTCAATCCGAGGACCTTTCGGGTGTAAGGCGAAATTCATAACCACTACACTATGGAAACTGCTGCTGCAGTTATGACCGAAGGTGGACTGGGCCACCACATGCTAAGGGGAGCTGCCAGTCGCCAGCAAGTTTCACGTGACCTGATGGAAAAACCAAAACAAAAGTGCATTTAACTGTTTTGGACCATAAATCATGGTGGAATCATTAATCTAAAAAAATGTTTTTTTAAATCCTCCTTCTGCTCTTTTGGTCCCCAAAGTTCCTCCTCGTACTCTGCTGTCCTTCTTGCACACATTTTCACACGACTATCACAACATATTATTATGTGTTATGTATTATCCATCCATCCATTTCTGAGCCGCTTCTCCTCACAAGGGTCGCGGGCGTGCTGGAGCCTATCCCAGCTATCATCGGGCAGGAGGCGGGGTACACCCTGAACTGGTTGCCAGCCAATCGCAGGGCACAAACAAACAACCATTCGCACTCACAGTCACACCTACGAGCAATTTAGAGTCTCCAATTCATGCATGTTTTTGGGATGTGGGAGGAAACCGGAGTGCCTGGAGAAAACCCACGCAGGCACGGGGAGAACATGCAAACTCCACACAGGCGGGGCCGGGGATTGAACCCGGTCCTCAGAACTGTGGGGCTGACACTCTAACCAGTCGTCCACCGTGCCGCCCGTGTTATGTATTATTATATGTAAATTATAACACAACGAATAATATTAGAATTTGAATCAGAATCATCTTTATTTGCCAAGTATGTCCAAACAACACACAAGGAATTTGTCTCCGGTAGTTGGAGCCGCTCTAGTACGACAACAGACAGTCAATTGACAGAGAACACTTTTGAGACATAAGGACATTGACAAAAAAAAAAAAAAAACAGTCACTGAGCAGTAAAGGGTTGCTAGTTATCTGGTAATGCCAGTACATTTTTTTTTTTTTTTTTTTTTTTTACAATTGTGCAAAAAGATGCAGAGTCCTTTAGCACTTAGAGCAGTTCAAATGACTAAAATTGCAATAGTCCGGTGCAATGACCATTGTGCAAAGGGCGCAGAGACTTCAAGGAGTGTATGCGGTTTAAAGTGACGAGTAGGGCGATAATCTGGGACAATGTTGGTTGTGCAAATGTTGCAGATACTCCTCAATCAGTGTGCAAATGGAGCAGATGCTACTCTGGCATGAGTGGCCAGTATTGGTCAACAACAGATATGCAAACAGTGCAGCGTGGCGAGACAACTACAGTGAGTGCACGAGTAATGTATAATTGGCCCCACAGAAATGTGACAACGAACTCAAGTCAAAAAATTTCCAGCATGTTGTAATGGAATGATGACGTAGCATGTTTTTTATAGTTATTAACATTACTGTCACGTACGTGGTTAGGGCGAGGGCGAGTAACGCAAGGCAAGAACATGGTGGACCCAATTGCAGGGAAGCAGGGAGGCAAGGCAGGAGTGCGGGAGTCTCAAAATAAGAATATTTAATCTTCAAAAAGGGAAAACTGAACAAAGTCCCACAACAGATACCAATCAAATCAAAGTAACAAAGAAACACTCGAATATCTAAAACTGGAAACAAACTATGACCTGTGAGTAAGACATGGAATAGAAAGGGAAAATGACACCTGACAATGACATACCACAATGATAAGGACAACTGGCGACTATGACATGGCAAAGACATGTGACAACGACAATGAACCAACAAGAAATGAAAGAAACCAGGGAACTAAATACAAACAGATAGACGAGACAACGAGGAACACCTGGACAAGACACGAGTGGCTGGAGAGAGCTGATTGGTCGACACAAAGAAGACGAGAACAGGTGGACACAACAACCTAATGAGCACACGACAAACATGGAACACAGGAAAACATGGAACAAAACTAAACACAACCCAAACCAATTACGGGTTTAGGTTATGTTTGATACTGTCATGGAAAGACCTGACCGCGTTGCATGAGTTAGCATAACGCAGACATTTAAGGTGAACGTGTCAAATACAGCATTCTGAATTGGGTTTAATACCACATGCAAAACTGTGCACGAGCTAGCCAGGAGTTGAACCTAGAATCTTCTGATCCGTAGTCAGACGCATTAACCATTGCGCCACTAGCCCCACGCAAGTATTGGGCCCTCTGCAAGCCCCTGTGGAGGATTTTCACTGTCCCACTAAATTCAAACAGCAGCACTAAAAAAAGTAATTGCAGGGCTTCATTCCTGCCGTGACCCGGATTTGAAGCGGGGTTGCTGCGACCACAACGCAGAGTACTAACCACTATACGATCACGGCTTGGGTTGGTGGAACCTATCTCTCAAAGTATTTTCTATAATTTTGATTAGTAATGGGACCAATGCACTAAAACCAGATGTGACTTCGCACATTTCTTTGGAAATGTGCGAAGTTCCATCCTGCTTCAAACGCTCCACCATCATTCCAGTCCCCAAGAAACCTGCAATCTCTAGTCTGAATGACTACAGGCCTGTCGCTTTGACATCTGTGGTCATGAAGTCCTTTGAACGTCTCGTGCTGGACCACCTCAAGAGTGTCACAGGTCCCCTGCTGGACCCCCTGCAGTTTGCCTACCAAGCGAACAGGTCTGCGGATGATGCAGTCAACATGGGACTGCACTTCATCCTAGAACACCTCGACAGTGCAGGGACCTACGCGAGGATCCTGTTCGTGGACTTCAGCTCAGCGTTCAACACCATCATCCCTGAACTCCTTTCAACCAAGCTTCTCCAGCTCAGCGTCTCACCTGCCATCTGCCAGTGGATTTACAGCTTTCTGACGGGCAGGACACAGCAGGTCAGGCTGGGGGAGGCAACCTCATCCACACGCAGCATCAGCACTGGGGCGCCCCAAGGTTGTGTCCTCTCTCCGCTGCTCTTCTCTCTCTACACGAACGACTGCACCTCAGCGAACCCGACTGTCAAGCTCCTGAAGTTTGCAGATGACACCACTGTCATCGGCCTCATCAAGGACGGTGACGAGTCTGCATATCGACAGGAAGCGGAGCGGCTGGAGCTGTGGTGCGGGCGACACAACCTGGAGCTGAACACGCTCAAGACGGTAGAGATGATCGTGGACTTCAGGAGGCATCCTTCGCCACAGCTGCCCCTCACGTTGTCCAGCTGCCTTGTGTCAACCGTCGAGACCTTCAAGTTCCTGGGAATTACAATCTCTCAGGACCTGAAGTGGGCGAACAACATCAACTCCGTCCTCAAAAGGGCCCAGCAGAGGATGTACTTCCTGCGGCTTCTGAGAAAGCACGGCCTGCCACCGGAGCTGCTGAGACAGTTCTACACAGCGGTCATCGAATCGGTCCTGTGTTCTTCCATCACAGTCTGGTTTGGTGCTGCTACAAAAAAGGACAAACTCCGACTGCAACGGACAATCAAAACTGCTGAAAGGATTGTCGGTAACCCCCTACCCACCATTGAGGACTTGCACGCTGCCAGAACTAAGACAAGGGCGTGCAAAATCCTCTCGGACCGTCTGCACCCCGGTCACCAGCTCTTCCAGCTCCTTCCCTCAGGTAGGCGCTACCGATCAACGCTAACTAGAACTAGTAGACATTCCAACAGCTTCTTCCCTCTTGCGATCAACTTCTTAAACACCTAACCTATAATTCCATTACAACAAGCTGGCAATTTTTTGACTTGAGTTCGTTGTCACATTTCTGTGGGGCCAATTATTTATTACTTGTGCACTCACTGTAGTTGTCTCGCCATGCTGCACTATTTGCATATACTGGCCACTCATGCCAGAGTAGCATCTGCTCCATTTGCACACTGATTGAGGAGTATCTGTAACATTTGCACAACCGACATTGTCCCAGATGATCGCACTATTTGTCACTTTAAACCGCATACACTCCTTGAAGTCTCAGCGCCCTTTGCACAATGGTCATTGCACCGGACTATTGCAATATTAGTCGTTCGAACTGCTCTAAGTGCTAGAGGACTCTGCATCTTTTTGCACAATTGTTTTTTGTCAATGTCTTTGTGTCCCCAAAGTGTTCTGTAAATTGACTGTTTGTTGTACTAGAGCGGCTCCAACTACCGGAGACAAATTCCTTGTGTGTTTTGGACATACTTGGCAAATAAAGATGATTCTGATTCTGATTCTGATTCTGAACACAGCTACAAATGGAAAATGTCCTCTAATGTGAGGATCATTTGAGTGTTTGCACCTCATTCAGCTGTTAAATGTGTAACAACAGTATCTGTGCAGACGACCTCCAGTTTCTTCCTCTTTCCTGCTTTGTTGGGGCTGCCACGTGGGAGATAGAACACGTGGTCAAAAGGGCTCAGAGAACCCAACCAGATCCCAAGACTGGACCTCCAGACCGTCTTTTGGTGCCCAATTTCACACGCTCTGAAGTACTTCAGTGGGCCCACAACTCACTACATTTGGAAGGATGTCAGGGCTCCCCTGGCTCGGTCAGCCAAAAGAAACAAGCGGTTGGCGGATCTTCATCGCTCCCCTCCGCCTGTATACAAGGTGGCTCAGATGGTCTGGCTTTCCTCCCGTGACCTTTCTCTCCAGACCGAATCACGGAAGCTCACGTCACGCTTCATTGGTCCTTTTCCAATCACTAAAGTCTTAAATCCCACCTCAAGTTGTTCAGTTGAAGCTCCCTCATTCTCTCAAAATCCACCCGACATTTCATGTGTCTCTGCTCAAGCCTGTCTCCACAAGTACCCTTAGCCATCCGCCCTTACCCCATACGCCCCACATAATCAACAAACATCCTGCTTTCATGGTGTCACACCATGTCATCTGCCATGATTAACTATGGGTAGAGATTTGTCTCAAAATGATTTCCACAAATATATCCATGATTTACACACGTTTCTTAAATGTTGTGTGTGCATTCATCAAACCTTGACATGATGATGATGAATAGTTCCATGATATAATTTTTAAATATTTATTTCTGCTTGTCGATTTTTTAAGGTGCGTTTGTGGATCAGCGGGCAAGCGTGTTTATTTTTATACAAACGTAACGTAGTTTTCAAGATATTCTCACACACGCACACACACACTATAAAATAGATGATTGAGAGCTAGCCACTTTTTATTTGAACACTGTAATAATAAGCTGTTTTTTGGAAATTGCTGACAGATGAGGAAGGCGATTTCTTTTAATTTTCCTTACTAATGACGGGGCTGACGGTTTTCCACCTTGTTCAGCCACAGTCGACTGACCAGGGATTTCGGCAGGGTCGGACCATCGACTGTTGGATCCCCATAAAAATGACTCGTAGTCAAGTCATCATCCTGATAGGAAACTGCAGCGCTGGCATCAGAGGATGTCAATATTGATTGGATCAAAGGCTTTTGACAAGTCCAAAACAGGTGGGCTGCCATAGGTTTACAGGTGGTCAGTCACTGAGTGCATGGTCCCTCCTCTTTGTCTCATTTGCATGTTTAGGTTGCTGTATATTTTACCTTGTGTGCCTTTTCATTTTGTAGTGTGTGTGACCTGTCGTCCCCCCACACCCTGAATGAATCTCCGAAAGTGGGTATTCTCTAGCTGGAGCTGTAGGCCTTGTCAAAACGGGCATTGTAAATAATTGGCAATAACAATTATGTTTTACTTTTCAAATAAACAGCTTGAAGCAAGCACACTGGCTTCTTATTTGGAAAACTATGCAAGTGAGAGTGAGAACCGGTGGTAACGAACACGTGAATAAGTGTGTTTTAATAAGTTTAAATGTGTTTAAAGCATGTGAGATGTGAAAACCTTTTTTAACTACAACCCCAACGTTGTGTTAAACATAAATAAAAACAGAATACAATAATTTACAAATCATGTTCAACCTATATTTAATTGAATCCACTACAAAGACAAGATATTTAATGTTCAAACTGATCAACTTTATTGTTTTTAGCAAATAATCATTAACACGCAACACGTTCAAAAAAAGCTGGGATAGGGTCATGTTTACCATTGTGTTACAACACCTTTTTTTTTAACAACATTCAAAAAACGTTTGGGAACTGAGGACACTAATTGTTGAAGCTTTGTCGGTGGAATACTTTCCCATTCTTGCTTGATGTACAGCTTCAGCTGTTCAACAGTCCGGGGTCTCCGTTGTCGTCTTTTACGCTTCATAATGCGTCACACATTTTCAATGGGAGACAGGTCCGGACTGCAGGCAGGCCAGTCTGATGATATTATGGACCGTAGATGATGAAATTCCTAAATTCCTTGCAATTGTATGTTGAGGAACATTGTCCTTAAACTGTTTGACTATTTTCTCTCGCCCCATCTTTGCTTGTGAATGACTGAGCAATTAAGGGAAGCTCCGTTTATACCCGGTCATGGCACCCACCTGTTCCCAATTAGCCTGTTCACCTGTGGGATTTTCCGAACAGGTGTTTGATGAGCATTCCTAAACTTTCTCAGTCGTTTTTGCCACCTGTCCCAGCTTTTTTGGAACGTGTTGCAGCCATAAAATTCTAAGTTAATGACTATTTGCTAAAAACAATAAAGTTTATCAGATTAAATATCTTGTCTTTGTAGTGTATCCATCCATCCATCAATTCATTTTCTACCGCTTATCCGAGGTCGGGTCGTGGGGGCAGTAGATCCCGAGGTGTTCCCAGGCCAGCTGAAAGACGTAGTCTCCCCAGCTGTGTCCTGGGTCATCCCCGGGGTATCCTCCCGGTGGGATGTGCCCGGAACACCTCACCAGGAAACATCCTTAACAGATGCCCCAGCCACCTCATCTGGCTCCTCTCGATGTGGAGGAGCAGCGGCTCTACTCTGAGATCCTCCCGGATGACCGAGCTTCTCACCCTATCTCTAAGGGAGAGCCCGGACACCCTCACCCCATAGGTGAGGGTAGGAACGTAGATCGGCTGGTAAATTGAGAGCTTTGCCTTTCGGCTTAGCGCCTTCTTTACCACAACGGACCGATACAAAGTCCGCATGACTGCAGACGCTGCACCGATCCGCCTGTTGATCTCCCTTTCCATTCTTCCCTCACTCGTGAACAAGACCCCAAGATATTTGGATATCACCACATGGGCTCAGGAACACTTCAGAAAACCAATGTCAGTAAATAGAGTTT
>NW_026904368.1:0-33094 GCF_024500275.1 Phycodurus eques | reverse complement strand
GTTTCGCTCAAGTAGAAACCCTTTATTGACTAAATTGTAACATCACAACCTATGTGAATTTGGCAGGAATTTTTAGCGCTTACTTTTGAGCAAGTGGGCTAAGATTTGAAACAAACGATCGGTGGGAATCCAGCTTTCAGGGGAGGCCTCCCCCGAGTCTCTGGACGGCTGTGGGGCCGAACGGTGAGCGTCAAAGCACTTGGTTTCTCTCCAGTATTAGGCCTTTATTGAGTAAATTGTAACATGACGACCGATGTGGTTTTGGCAGGACTTTTTTGCGCCTACTTTTCAGCTACTGGGCTAAGATTTGAAACAAACGATCGGTGGTAATCCAGCTTTCAGGATAGGCCTCTTCCAAGCCACTCGGAGGTCGTGGGGCCGAACGGCGAGCGTCAAAGCAATCGGTTTCGCTCCAGTAGTTGGCCTTTATTGACTAAATTGTAACATGACGACCTATGTGACTTTGGCAGGACTTTTTAGCGCCTACTTTTGAACTAGTGGGCTAAGATTTTAAACAAACGATTGGTGGGAATCCAGCTGTCAGGGGAGGCCTCTCCCGAGTCTCTGGACGGCTGTGGGGCCGAACGGCGAGCGTCAAAGCACTCGGTTTCTCTCCAGTAGTAGGCCTTTATTGACTAAATTGTAACATGACAACCTATGTGACTTTGGCAGGACTTTTTAGTGCCTACTTTTGAACTAGTGCGCTAAGATTTCAAACAAACGATCGGTGGGAATCCAACTTTCAGGGGAGGCCTCCCCTGCGTCTCTGGACGGCTGTGGGGCCGAACGGCGAGCGTCAAAGCACTCGGTTTCTCTCCAGTAGTAGGCCTTTATTGACTAAATTGTAACATGACGACCTATGTGACTTTGGCAGGACTTCTTATTGCTTACTTTTGAGCAAGTGGGCTAAGATTTGAAACAAACGAGCGGTGGGAATCCAGCTTTCAGGGGAGGCCTCCCCCGAGTCTCTGGACGGCTGTGGGGCCGAACCGTGAGCGTCAAAGCACTCGGTTTCTCTCCAGTAGTTGGCCTTTATTGAGTAAATTGTAACATGACAACCTATGTGATTTTGGGAGGACTTTTTAGCGCTTACTTTTGACCAAGTGCGCTAAGATTTGAAACAAACGATCGGTGGGAATCCAGCTTTCAGGGGAGGCCTCCCCCGAGTCTCTGGACAGCTGTGGGGCCGATCGGCGAGGGTTAAAGCACTCAGTTTCGGTCCAGTCGGAGGCCTTTATTGACTAAATTGTAACATGACGACCTATGTGATTTTGGCAGGACATTTTAGCACCTACTTTTGAGCTACTGGGCTAAGATTTGAAACAAAAGATCGGTCGGCAGCCAGCTTTCAGGGGAGGCCTCTTCCAAGCCTCTCGGAGGTCGTGGGCCCAAACGGCGAGCGTCAACGCACTCGGTTTCGCTCCAGTAGTAGGCCTTTATTGACTAAATTGTAACATGACAACCTATGTGACTTTGGGAGGACTTTTTAGCGCTTACTTTTGACCTAGTGCGCTAAGATTTGAAACAAACGATCGGTGGGAATCCAGCTTTCAGGGGAGTCCTCCCCCGAGTCTCTGGAAGGCTGTGGGGCCGAGCGGCGAGCGTTAAAGCACTCAGTTTCGCTCAAGTACCATGACGACCGATTTGACTTCGGCACGACTTTAGGTCGCTTAATTTCTGCCTCGCGGGCTAGGAATTTACACAGACAAGCCTTGGGAATCCAGCTTTAAAGGGAGGCCTCTTCCAAGCCTCTCGGAGCTTGTGAGGCCGAACGGCGAGCGTCAAAGCACTCTGTTTCGCTCCAGTAGTAGGCTTTTATTAACTAAATTGTAACATGACGACCTATGTGACTTTGGCAGGACTTTTTAGCGCTTACTTTTGAGCTAGTGGGCTAAGATTTGAAACAAACGATCGGTGGGAATCCAGCTTTCAGGGGAGTCCTCCCCCGAGACTCTGGAAGGCTGTGGGGCCGAGCGGCGAGCGTTAAAGCAATCTGTTTCGCTCCAGTAGTAGGCCTTTATTGACTAAATTGTAGCATGACAACCTATGTGACTTTGGGAGGACTTTTTAGCGCTTACTTTTGACCTAGTGCGCTAAGATTTGAAACAAACGATCGGTGGGAATCCAGCTTTCAGGGGAGTCCTCCCCCGAGTCTCTGGAAAGCTGTGGGGCCGAGCGGCGAGCGTTAAAGCACTCAGTTACGCTCAAGTACCATGACGACCGATTTGACTTCGGCACGACTTTAGGTCGCTTAATTTCTGCCTAGCGGGCTAGGAATATACACAGACAAGCCTTGGGAATCCAGCTTTAAAGGGAGGCCTCTTCCAAGACTCTCGGAGCTCGTGAGGCCGAACGGCGAGCGTCAAAGCACTCGGTTTAACTCCAGTAGTAGGCTTTTATTGACTAAATTGTAACATGACGACCTATGTGACTTTGGCAGGACTTTTTAGCGCTTACTTTTTAGATAGTGGGCTAAGATTTAAAACAAACGATCGGTGGGAATCCAGCTTTCAGGGGAGGCCTCCCCCGAGTCTCTGGACGGCTGTGGGGGCGAACGGCGAGCGTCAAAGCGCTCGGTTTCTCTCCAGTAGTTGGCCTTTATTGAGTAAATTGTAACATGACGACCTATGTGATTTTGGCAGGACTTTTTAGCGCCTACTTTTCAGCTACTGGGCTAAGATTTGAAATAAACGATCGGTGGGAATCCAGCTTTCAGGGGAGGCCTCTTCCAAGCCTCTCGGAGGTCGTGGGCCCGAACGGCGAGCGTCAAAGCACTCTGTTTCGTTCCAGTAGCAGGCCTTTATTGACTAAATTGTAACATGACGACCTATGCCTCCCCCGAGTCTCTGGACTGCTGTGGGGCCGAGCGGCGACCTTTAAAGCACTCAGTTTCGCTCGAGTACCATGACGACCGATTTGACTTCGGCACGACTTTAGGTCGCTTAATTTCAGCCGAGCGGGCTAGGAATTCACACAGACAAGCCTTGGGAATCCAGCTTTCAAGGGAGGCCTCTTCCAAGCCTCTCTGAGCTCGTGGGGCCGAACGGCGAGCGTCGAAGCACTCGGTTTTGCTCAAGTAGTAACCCTTTATTGACTAAATTGTAACATCACAACCTATGTGAATTTGGCAGGAATTTTTAGCGCTTACTTTTGAGCAAGTGGGCTAAGATTTGAAACAAACGATCGGTGGGGATCCAGCTTTCAGGGGAGGCCTCTTCCAAGCCACTCGGAGGTCGTGGGGCCGAACGGCGAGCGTCAAAGCACTCGGTTTCGCTCCAGTAGTTGGCCTTTATTGACTAAATTGTAACATGACGACCTATGTGACTTTGGCAGGACTTTTTAGCGCCTACTTTTGAACTAGTGGGCTAAGATTTGAAACAAACGATCGGTGGGAATCCAGCTGTCAGGGGAGGCCTCTCCCGAGTCTCTGGACGGCTGTGGGGCCGAACGGCGAGCGTCAAAGCACTCGGTTTCTCTCCAGTAGTAGGCCTTTATTGACTAAAATGTAACATGACAACCTATGTGACTTTGGCAGGACTTTTTAGTGCCTACTTTTGAACTAGTGCGCTAAGATTTCAAACAAACGATCGGTGGGAATCCAACTTTCAGGGGAGGCCTCCCCTGCGTCTCTGGACGGCTGTGGGGCCGAACGGCGAGCGTCAAAGCACTCGGTTTCTCTCCAGTAGTAGGCCTTTATTGACTAAATTGTATCATGACGACCTATGTGACTTTGGCAGGACATTTTAGCGCCTACTTTTGAACTAGTGGGCTAAGATTTGAAACAAACGATCGGTGGGAATCCAGCTTTCAGGGGAGGCCTCTTCCAAGCCTCTCTGAGGTCGTGGGGCCGAACGGCGAGCGTCAAAGCACTCGGTTTCGCTCCAGTAGTCGGCCTTTATTGACTAAATTGTAACATGACGACATATGTGACTTTGGCAGGACTTTTTAGCGCCTGCTTTTGAGCTACTGGGCTAAGATTTGAAACAAACGATCGGTCGGCAGCCAGCTTTCAGGGGAGGCCTCTTCCAAGCCTCTCGGAGGTCGTGGGCCCGAACGGCGAGCGTCAAAGCACTCGGTTTCGCTCCAGTAGTAGGCCTTTATTGACTAAATTGTAACATGACAACCTATGTGACTTTGGGAGGACTTTTTAGCGCTTACTTCTGACCTAGTGCGCTAAGATTTGAAACAAACGATCGGTGGGAATCCAGCTTTCAGGGGAGTCCTCCCCCGAGTCTCTGGAAGGCTGTGGGGCCGAGCGGCGAGCGTTAAAGCACTCAGTTTCGCTCAAGTACCATGACGACCGATTTGACTTCGGCACGACTTTAGGTCGCTTAATTTCTGCCTCGCGGGCTAGGAATTTACGCAGACAAGCCTTGGGAATCCAGCTTTAAAGGGAGGCCTCTTCCAAGCCTCTCGGAGCTTGTGAGGCCGAACGGCGAGCGTCAAAGCACTCTGTTTCGCTCCAGTAGTAGGCTTTTATTGACTAAATTGTAACATGACGACCTATCTGACTTTGGCAGGACTTTTTAGCGCTTACTTTTGAGCTAGTGGGCTAAGATTTGAAACAAACGATCGGTGGGAATCCAGCTTTCAGGGGAGTCCTCCCCCGAGTCTCTGGAAGGCTGTGGGGCCGAGCGGCGAGCGTTAAAGCACTCTGTTTCGCTCCAGTAGTAGGCCTTTATTGACTAAATTGTAGCATGACAACCTATGTGACTTTGGGAGGACTTTTTAGCGCTTACTTTTGACCTAGTGCGCTAAGATTTGAAACAAACGATCGGTGGGAATCCAGCTTTCAGGGGAGTCCTCCCCCGAGTCTCTGGAAAGCTGTGGGGCCGAGCGGCAAGCGTTAAAGCACTCGGTTTCGCTCAAGTAGTAGGCTTTTATTGACTAAATTGTAACATGACGACCTATGTGACTTTGGCAGGACTTTTTAGCGCTTACTTTTGAGCTAGTGGGCTAAGATTTGAAACAAATGATTGGTGGGAATCCGGCTTTCAGGGGAGGCCTCCCCCGAGTCTCTGGACGGCTGTGGGGGCGAACGGCGAGCGTTAAAGCACTCAGTTACGCTCAAGTACCATGACGACCGATTTGACTTCGGCACGACTTTAGGTCGCTTAATTTCAGCCTAGCGGGCTAGGAATTTACACAGACAAGCCTTGGGAATCCAGCTTTAAAGGGAGGCCTCTTCCAAGCCTCTCGGAGCTCGTGAGGCCGAACGGCGAGCGTCAAAGCACTCGGTTTCGCTCCAGTAGTAGGCTTTTATTGACTAAATTGTTTCATGACGACCTATGTGATTTTGGCAGGACTTTTTAGCGCCTACTTTTCAGCTACTGGGCTAAGATTTGAAACAAACGATCGGTGGGAAGCCACCTTTCAGGGGAGGTCTCTTCCAAGACTCTCGGAGGTCGTGGACCCGAACGGCGAGCGTCAAAGCATTCTGTTTCGCTCCAGTAGTAGGCCTTTATTGAGGAAATTGTTTCATGACGACCTATGTGATTTTGGCAGGACTTTTTAGCGCCTACTTTTCAGCTACTGGGCTAAGATTTGAAATAAACGATCGGTGGGAATCCAGCTTTCAGGGGAGGCCTCTTCCAAGTCTCTCGGAGGTCGTGGGCCCGAACGGCGAGCGTCAAAGCACTCTGTTTCGCTCCAGTAGCAGGCCTTTATTGACTAAATTGTAACATGACGACCTATGCCTCCCCCCCGAGTCTCTGGACTGCTGTGGGGCCGAGCGGCGACCTTTAAAGCACTCAGTTTCGCTCGAGTACCATGACGACCGATTTGACTTCGGCACGACTTTAGGTCGCTTAATTTCAGCCGAGCGGGCTAGGAATTCACACAGACAAGCCTTGGGAATCCAGCTTTCAAGGGAGGCCTCTTCCAAGCCTCTCTGAGCTCGTGGGGCCGAACGGCGAGCGTCGAAGCACTCGGTTTCGCTCAAGTAGAAACCCTTTATTGACTAAATTGTAACATCACAACCTATGTGAATTTGGCAGGAATTTTTAGCGCTTACTTTTGAGCAAGTGGGCTAAGATTTGAAACAAACGATCGGTGGGAATCCAGCTTTCAGGGGAGGCCTCCCCCGAGTCTCTGGACGGCTGTGGGGCCGAACGGTGAGCGTCAAAGCACTTGGTTTCTCTCCAGTATTAGGCCTTTATTGAGTAAATTGTAACATGACGACCGATGTGGTTTTGGCAGGACTTTTTTGCGCCTACTTTTCAGCTACTGGGCTAAGATTTGAAACAAACGATCGGTGGGAATCCAGCTTTCAGGGGAGGCCTCTTCCAAGCCACTCGGAGGTCGTGGGGCCGAACGGCGAGCGTCAAAGCACTCGGTTTCGCTCCAGTAGTTGGCCTTTATTGACTAAATTGTAACATGACGACCTATGTGACTTTGGCAGGACTTTTTAGCGCCTACTTTTGAACTAGTGGGCTAAGATTTGAAACAAACGATCGGTGGGAATCCAGCTGTCAGGGGAGGCCTCTCCCGAGTCTCTGGACGGCTGTGGGGCCGAACGGCGAGCGTCAAAGCATTCGGTTTCTCTCCAGTAGTAGGCCTTTATTGACTAAATTGTAACATGACAACCTATGTGACTTTGGCAGGACTTTTTAGTGCCTACTTTTGAACTAGTGCGCTAAGATTTCAAACAAACGATCGGTGGGAATCCAACTTTCAGGGGAGGCCTCTTCCAAGCCTCTCGGAGGTCGTGGGGCCGAACGGCGAGCGTCAAAGCACTCGGTTTCGCTCCAGTAGTCGGCCTTTATTGACTAAATTGTAACATGACGACATATGTGACTTTGGCAGGACTTTTTAGCGCCTACTTTTGAACTAGTGGGCTAATATTTGAAACAAACGATCGGTGGGAATCCAGCTTTCAGGGGAGGCCTCTCCCGAGTCTCTGGACGGCTGTGGGGCCGAACGGCGAGCGTCAAAGCACTCGGTTTCTCTCCAGTGGTAGGCCTTTATTGAGTAAATTATATCATGACGACCTATGTGATTTTGGCAGGACTTTGTAGCGCCTACTTTTCAGCGACTGGGCTAAGATTTGAAAAAACCAACGGTGGGAATCCAGCTTTCAGGGGAGACCTCTTCCAAGCCTCTCAGAGGTCGTGGGGCCGAACGGCGAGCGTCAAAGCACTCGGTTTCGCTCCAGTAGTAGGCCTTTATTGACTAAATTGTAACATGACGACCTATGTGACTTTGGCAGGACTTCTTATTGCTTACTTTTGAGCTAGTGGGCTAAGATGTGAAACAAACGATCGGTGGGAATCCAGCTTTCAGGGGAGGCCCCCCCCCCCCCCGAGTCTCTGGACGGCTGTGGGGCCGAGCGGCGAGCGTAATAGCACTCAGTTTCGCTCGAGTACCATGACGACCGATTTGACTTCGGCACGACTTTAGGTCGCTTAATTTCAGCCTAGCGGGCTAGGAATTCACACAGACAAGCCTTGGGAATCCAGCTTTCAAGGGAGGCCTCTTTCAAGCCTCTCGGAGCTCGTGGGGCCGAACGGCGAGCGTCGAAGCACTCTGTTTCGCTCAAGTAGTAACCCTTTATTGACTAAATTGTAACATCACAACCAATGTGAATTTGGCAGGAATTTTTAGCGCCTACTTTTGACCTAGTGCGCTAAGATTTGAAACAAACGATCGGTGGGAATCCAGCTTTCAGGGGAGTCCTCCCCCGAGTCTCTGGAAAGCTGTGGGGCCGAGCGGCGAGCGTTAAAGCACTCAGTCACGCTCAAGTAGTAGGCCTTTATTGACTAAATTGTAGCATGACAACCTATGTGACTTTGGGAGGACTTTTTAGCGCTTACTTTTGACCTAGTGCGCTAAGATTTGAAACAAACGATCGGTGGGAATCCAGCTTTCAGGGGAGTCCTCCCCCGAGTCTCTGGAAAGCTGTGGGGCCGAGCGGCGAGCGTTAAAGCACTCAGTCACGCTCAAGTACCATGACGACCGATTTGACTTCGGCACGACTTTAGGTCGCTTAATTTCTGCCTAGCGGGCTAGGAATATACACAGACAAGCCTTGGGAATCCAGCTTTAAAGGGAGGCCTCTTCCAAGACTCTCGGAGCTCGTGAGGCCGAACGGCGAGCGTCAAAGCACTCGGTTTAACTCCAGTAGTAGGCTTTTATTGACTAAATTGTAACATGACGACCTATGTGACTTTGGCAGGACTTTTTAGCGCTTACTTTTTAGATAGTGGGCTAAGATTTAAAATAAACGATCGGTGGGAATCCAGCTTTCAGGGGAGGCCTCCCTCGAGTCTCTGGACGGCTGTGGGGGCGAACGGCGAGCGTCAAAGCGCTCGGTTTCTCTCCAGTAGTTGGCCTTTATTGAGTAAATTGTAACATGACGACCTATGTGATTTTGGCAGGACTTTTTAGCGCCTACTTTTCAGCTACTGGGCTAAGATTTGAAATAAACGATCGGTGGGAATCCAGCTTTCAGGGGAGGCCTCTTCCAAGCCTCTCGGAGGTCGTGGGCCCGAACGGCGAACGTCAAAGCACTCTGTTTCGTTCCAGTAGCAGGCCTTTATTGACTAAATTGTAACATGACGACCTATGCCTCCCCCGAGTCTCTGGACTGCTGTGGGGCCGAGCGGCGACCTTTAAAGCACTCAGTTTCGCTCGAGTACCATGACGACCGATTTGACTTCGGCACGACTTTAGGTCGCTTAATTTCAGCCGAGCGGGCTAGGAATTCACACAGACAAGCCTTGGGAATCCAGCTTTCAAGGGAGGCCTCTTCCAAGCCTCTCTGAGCTCGTGGGGCCGAACGGCGAGCGTCGAAGCACTCGGTTTTGTTCAAGTAGTAACCCTTTATTGACTAAATTGTAACATCACAACCTATGTGACTTTGGGAGGACTTTTTAGCGCTTACTTTTGACCTAGTGCGCTACTATTTGAAACAAACGATCGGTGGGAATCCAGCTTTCAGGGGAGTCCTACCCCGAGTCTCTGGACGGCTGTGGGGCCGAGCGGCGAGCGTTAAAGCACTCAGTTTCGGTCCAGTCGGAGGCCTTTATTGACTAAATTGTAACATGACGACCTATGTGATTTTGGCAGGACTTTTTAGCGCCTACTTTTCAGCTATTGGGCTAAGATTTGAAACAAACGATCGGTGGGAAGCCAGCTTTCAGGGAGGCCTCTTCCAAGCCTCTCGGAGCTCGTGAGGCCGAACGGCGAGCGTCAAAGCACTCGGTTTCTCTCCAGTAGTAGGCCTTTATTGAGTAAATTGTAACATAATGACCTATGTGAATTTGGCAGGACGTTTTAGCGCCTACTTTTGAGCTAGTGGGCTGAGATTTGAAACAAACGATCGGTCGGAAGCCAGCTTTCAGGGGAGGCCTCTTCCAAGCCTCTCGGAGGTCGTGGGCCCGAACGGCGAGCGTCAAAGCACTCGGTTTCGCTCCAGTAGTAGGCCTTTATTGACTAAATTGTAACATGACAACCTATGTGACTTTGGGAGGACTTTTCAGCGCTTACTTTTGACCTAGTGCGCTAAGATTTGAAACAAACGATCGGTGGGAATCCAGCTTTCAGGGGAGTCCTCCCCCGAGTCTCTGGAAGGCTGTGGGGCCGAGCGGCGAGCGTTAAAGTACTCAGTTTCGCTCAAGTACCATGACGACCGATTTGACTTCGGCACGACTTTAGGTCGCTTAATTTCTGCCTAGCGGGCTAGGAATTTACACAGACAAGCCTTGGGAATCCAGCTTTAAAGGGAGGCCTCTTCCAAGCCTCTCGGAGGTCGTGGGGCCGAACGGCGAGCGTCAAAGCACTCTGTTTCGCTCCAGTAGTAGGCCTTTATTGACTAAATTGTAGCATGACAACCTATGTGACTTTGGGAGGACTTTTTAGCGCTTACTTTTGACCTAGTGCGCTAAGATTTGAAACAAACGATCGGTGGGAATCCAGCTTTCAGGGGAGTCTTCCCCCGAGTCTCTGGAAGGCTGTGGGGCCGAGCGGCGAGCGTTAAAGCACTCAGTTTCGCTCAAGTAGTAGGCTTTTATTGACTAAATTGTAACATGACGACCTATGTGACTTTGGCAGGACTTTTTAGCGCTTACTTTTGAGCTAGTGGGCTAAGATTTGAAACAAACGATTGGTGGGAATCCAGCTTTCAGGGGAGGCCTCCCCCGAGTCTCTGGACGGCTGTGGGGGCTAACGGCGAGCGTCAAAGCATTCGGTTTCGCTCCAGTACTAGGCCTTTATTGACTAAATTGTAACATGACAACCTATGTGACTTTGGGAGGACTTTTTAGCGCTTACTTTTGACCTAGTGCGCTAAGATTTTAAACAAACGATCGGTGGGAATCCAGCTTTCAGGGGAGGCCTCCCCCCCAATCTCTGGACAGCTGTGGGGCCGATCGGCGAGCGTTAAAGCACTCAGTTTCGTTCCAGTCGGAGGCCTTTATTGACTAAATTGTAACATGACGACCTATGTGATTTTGGCAGGACATTTTAGCGCCTACTTTTCAGCTACTGGGCTAAGATTTGAAACAAACGATCGGTCGGCAGCCAGCTTTCAGGGGAGGCCTCTTTCAAGCCTCTCGGAGGTCGTGGGCCCGAACGGCGAGCGTCAAAGCACTCGGTTTCGCTCCAGTAGTAGGCCTTTATTGACTAAATTGTAACATGACAACCTATGTGACTTTGGGAGGACTTTTTAGCGCTTACTTTTGACCTAGTGCGCTAAGATTTTAAACAAACAATCGGTGGGAATCCAGCTTTCAGGGGAGTCCTCCCCCGAGTCTCTGGAAGGCTGTGGGGCCGAGCGGCGAGCGTTAAAGCACTCAGTTTCGCTCAAGTACCATGACGACCGATTTGACTTCGGCACGACTTTAGGTCGCTTAATTTCTGCCTAGCGGGCTAGGAATTTACACAGACAAGCCTTGGGAATCCAGCTTTAAAGGGAGGCCTCTTCCAAGCCTCTCGGAGCTTGTGAGGCCGAACGGCGAGCGTCAAAGCACTCTGTTTCGCTCCAGTAGTAGGCTTTTATTGACTAAATTGTAACATGACGACCTAGGTGACTTTGGCAGGACTTTTTAGCGCTTACTTTTGAGCTAGTGGGCTAAGATTTGAAACAAACGATCGGTGGGAATCCAGCTTTCAGGGGAGGCCTCCCCCGAGTCTCTGGACGGCTGTGGGGGCGAACGCCGAGCGTCAAAGCACTCGGTTTTGCTCCAGTAGTAGACCTTTATTGACTAAATTGTAGCATGACAACCTATGTGACTTTGGGAGGACTTTTTAGCGCTTACTTTTGACCTAGTGCGCTAAGATTTGAAACAAACGATCGGTGGGAATCCAGCTTTCAGGGGAGTCCTCCCCCGAGTCTCTGGAAGGCTGTGGGGCCGAGCGGCGAGCGTTAAAGCACTCAGTTTCGCTCAAGTAGTAGGCTTTTATTGACTAAATTGTAACATGACGACCTATGTGACTTTGGCAGGACTTTTTAGCGCTTACTTTTGAGCTAGTGGGCTAAGATTTGAAACAAACGATTGGTGGGAATCCGGCTTTCAGGGGGGGCCTCCCCCGAGTCTCTGGACGGCTGTGGGGGCGAACGGCGAGCGTTAAAGCACTCAGTTTCGCTCAAGTACCATGACGACCGATTTGACTTTGGCACGACTTTAGGTCGCTTATTTCTGCCTAGCGGGCTATGAATTTACACAGACAAGCCTTGGGAATCCAGCTTTAAAGGGAGGCCTCTTCCAAGCCTCTCAGAGCTCGTGAGGCCGAACGGCGAGCGTCAAAGCACTCGGTTTCGCTCCAGTAGTAGGCTTTTATTGACTAAATTGTAACATGACGACCTATGTGACTTTGGCAGGACTTTTTAGCGCTTACTTTTGAGCTAGTGGGCTAAGATTTGAAACTAACGATCGGTGGGAATCCAGCTTTCAGGGGAGGCCTCCCCCGAGTCTCTGGACGGCTGTAGGGGCGAACGGCGAGCGTCAAAGCACTCGGTTTCTCTCCAGTAGTTGGCCTTTATTGAGTAAATTGTAACATGACGACCTATGTGATTTTGGCAGGACTTTTTAGCGCCTACTTTTCAGCTACTGGGCTAAGATTTGAAATAAACGATCGGTGGGAATCCAGCTTTCAGGGGAGGCCTCCCCCGAGTCTCTGGACGGCTGTGGGGCCGAGCGGCGAGCGTAATAGCACTCAGTTTCGCTCAAGTACCATGACGACCGATTTGACTTCGGCACAACTTTAGGTCGCTTAATTTCAGCCGTGCGGGCTAGGAATTCACACAGACAAGCCTTGGGAATCCAGCTTTCAAGGGAGGCCTCTTCCAAGCCTCTCGGAGCTCGTGGGGCCGAACGGCGAGCGTCAAAGCACTCGGTTTCTCTCCAGTAGTAGGCCTTTATTGAGTAAATTGTAACATAATGACCTATGTGAATTTGGCAGGACGTTTTAGCGCCTACTTTTGAGCTAGTGGGCTGAGATTTGAAATAAACGATCGGTCGGCAGCCAGCTTTCAGGGGAGGCCTCTTCCAAGCCTCTCGGAGGTCGTGGGCCCGAACGGCGAGCGTCAAAGCACTCGGTTTCGCTCCAGTAGTAGGCCTTTATTGACTAAATTGTAACATGACAACCTATGTGACTTTGGGAGGACTTTTCAGCGCTTACTTTTGACCTAGTGCGCTAAGATTTGAAACAAACGATCGGTGGGAATCCAGCTTTCAGGGGAGTCCTCCCCCGAGTCTCTGGAAGGCTGTGGGGCCGAGCGGCGAGCGTTAAAGTACTCAGTTTCGCTCAAGTACCATGACGACCGATTTGACTTCGGCACGACTTTAGGTCGCTTAATTTCTGCCTAGCGGGCTAGGAATTTACACAGACAAGCCTTGGGAATCCAGCTTTAAAGGGAGGCCTCTTCCAAGCCTCTCGGAGCTTGTGAGGCCGAACGGCGAGCGTCAAAGCACTCGGTTTCGCTCCAGTAGTAGGCTTTTATTGACTAAATTGTAGCATGACGACCTAAGTGACTTTGGCAGGACTTTTTAGCGCTTACTTTTGAGCTAGTGGGCTAAGATTTGAAACAAACGATCGGTGGGAATCCAGCTTTCAGGGGAGTCTTCCCCCGAGTCTCTGGAAGGCTGTGGGGCCGAGCGGCGAGCGTTAAAGCACTCAGTTTCGCTCAAGTAGTAGGCTTTTATTGACTAAATTGTAACATGACGACCTATGTGACTTTGGCAGGACTTTTTAGCGCTTACTTTTGAGCTAGTGGGCTAAGATTTGAAACAAACGATTGGTGGGAATCCAGCTTTCAGGGGAGGCCTCCCCCGAGTCTCTGGACGGCTGTGGGGGCTAACGGCGAGCGTCAAAGCATTCGGTTTCGCTCCAGTACTAGGCCTTTATTGACTAAATTGTAACATGACAACCTATGTGACTTTGGGAGGACTTTTTAGTGCTTACTTTTGACCTAGTGCGCTAAGATTTGAAACAAACGATCGGTGGGAATCCAGCTTTCTGGGGAGTCCTCCCCCGAGTCTCTGGAAGGCTGTGGGGCCGAGCGGCGAGCGTTAAAGCACTCAGTTTCGGTCCAGTCGGAGGCCTTTATTGACTAAATTGTAACATGACGACCTATGTGATTTTGGCAGGACATTTTAGCGCCTACTTTTCAGCTACTGGGCTAAGATTTGAAACAAACGATCGGTCGGCAGCCAGCTTTCAGGGGAGGCCTCTTCCAAGCCTCTCGGAGGTCGTGGGCCCGAACGGCGAGCGTCAAAGCACTCGGTTTCGCTCCAGTAGTAGGCCTTTATTGACTAAATTGTAACATGACAACCTATGTGACTTTGGGAGGACTTTTTAGCGCTTACTTTTGACCTAGTGCGCTAAGATTTGAAACAAACGATCGGTGGGAATCCAGCTTTCAGGGGAGGTCTCCCCCGAGTCTCTGGACAGCAGTGGGGCCGTTCGGCGAGCGTTGAAACACTCTGTTTCGGTCCAGTCGGAGGCCTTTATTGACTAAATTGTAACATGACGACCTACGTGATTTTGGCAGGACATTTTAGCGCCTACTTTTGAGCTACTGGGCTAAGATTTGAAACAAACGATCGGTCGGCAGCCAGCTTTCAGGGGAGGCCTCTTCCAAGCCTCTCGGAGGTCGTGGGCCCGAACGGCGAGCGTCAAAGCACTCGGTTTCGCTCCAGTAGTAGGCCTTTATTGACTAAATTGTAACATGACAACCTATGTGACTTTGGGAGGACTTTTTAGCGCTTACTTTTGACCTAGTGCGCTAAGATTTGAAACAAACGATCGGTGGGAATCCAGCTTTCAGGGGAGTCCTCCCCCGAGTCTCTGGAAGGCTGTGGGGCCGAGCGGCGAGCGTTAAAGCACTCAGTTTCGCTCAAGTACCATGACGACCGATTTGACTTCGGCACAACTTTAGGTCGCTTAATTTCTGCCTCGCGGGCTAGGAATTTACACAGACAAGCCTTGGGAATCCAGCTTTAAAGGGAGGCCTCTTCCAAGCCTCTCGGAGCTTGTGAGGCCGAACGGCGAGCGTCAAAGCACTCGGTTTCGCTCCAGTAGTAGGCTTTTATTGACTAAATTGTAACATGACGACCTATGTGACTTTGGCAGGACTTTTTAGCGCTTACTTTTGAGCTAGTGGGCTAAGATTTGAAACAAACGATCGGTGGGAATCCACCTTTCATGGGAGGCCTCCCCCGAGTCTCTGGACGGCTGTGGGAGCGAACGGCGAGCGTCAAAGCATTCGGTTTCGCTCCAGTATTAGGCCTTTATTGACTAAATTGTAACATGACAACCTATGTGACTTTGGGAGGACTTTTTAGCGCTTACTTTTGACCTAGTGCGCTAAGATTTGGAACAAACGATCGGTGGGAATCCAGCTTTCAGGGGAGGCCTCCCCCGAGTCTCTGGACAGCAGTGGGGCCGATCGGCGAGCGTTGAAGCACTCTGTTTCGGTCCAGTCGGAGGCCTTTATTGACTAAATTGTAACATGACGACCTACGTGATTTTGGCAGGACATTTTAGCGCCTACTTTTGAGCTACTGGGCTAAGATTTGAAACAAACGATCGGTCGCAGACAGCTTTCAGGGGAGGCCTCTTCCAAGCCTCTCGGAGGTCGTGGGCCCGAACGGCGAGCGTCAAAGCACTCGGTTTCGCTCCAGTAGTAGGCCTTTATTGACTAAATTGTAACATGACAACCTATGTGACTTTGGGAGGACTTTTTAGCGCTTACTTTTGACCTAGTGCGCTAAGATTTGAAACAAACGATCGGTGGGAATCCAGCTTTCAGGGGAGGCCTCCCCCGAGTCTCTGGACGGCTGTGGGGGCGAACGGCAAGCGTCAAAGCATTCGGTTTCGCTCCAGTATTAGGCCTTTATTGACTAAATTGTAACATGACAACCTATGTGACTTTGGGAGGACTTTTTAGCGCTTACTTTTGACCTAGTGCGCTAAGATTTGAAACAAACGATCGGTGGGAATCCAGCTTTCAGGGGAGGCCTCCCCCGAGTCTCTGGACAGCAGTGGGGCCGATCGGCGAGCGTTGAAGCACTCTGTTTCGGTCCAGTCGGAGGCCTTTATTGACTAAATTGTAACATGACGACCTACGTGATTTTGGCAGGACATTTTAGCGCCTACTTTTGAGCTACTGGGCTAAGATTTTAAACAAACGATCGGTCGGCAGCCAGCTTTCAGGGGAGGCCTCTTCCAAGCCTCTCGGAGGTCGTGGGCCCGAACGGCGAGCGTCAAAGCACTCGGTTTCGCTCCAGTAGTAGGCCTTTATTGACTAAATTGTAACATGACAACCTATGTGACTTTGGGAGGACTTTTTAGCGCTTACTTTTGACCTAGTGCGCTAAGATTTGAAACAAACGATCGGTGGGAATCCAGCTTTCAGGGGAGTCCTCCCCCGAGTCTCTGGAAGGCTGTGGGGCCGAGCGGCGAGCGTTAAAGCACTCAGTTTCGCTCAAGTACCATGACGACCGATTTGACTTCGGCACGACTTTAGGTCGCTTAATTTCTGCCTCGCGGGCTAGGAATTTACACAGACAAGCCTTGGGAATCCAGCTTTAAAGGGAGGCCTCTTCCAAGCCTCTCGGAGCTTGTGAGGCCGAACGTCGAGCGTCAAAGCACTCGGGTTCGCTCCAGTAGTAGGCTTTTATTGACTAAATTGTAACATGACGACCTATGTGACTTTGGCAGGCCTTTTTAGCGCTTACTTTTGAGCAAGTGGGCTACGATTTGAAACAAACGATCGGTGGGAATCCAGCTTTCAGGGGAGGCCTCCCCCGAGTCTCTGGACGGCTGTGGGGGCGAACGGCGAGCGTCAAAGCACTCGGTTTCGCTCCAGTATTAGGCCTTTATTGACTAAATTGTAACATGACAACCTATGTGACTTTGGGAGGACTTTTTAGCGCTTACTTTTGACCTAGTGCGCTAAGATTTGAAACAAACGATCGGTGGGAATCCAGCTTTCAGGGGAGGCCTCCCCCGAGTCTCTGGACAGCTGTGGGGCCGATCGGCGAGCGTTAAAGCACTCAGTTTCGGTCCAGTCGGAGGCCTTTATTGACTAAATTGTAACATGACGACCTATGTGATTTTGGCAGGACTTTTTAGCGCCTACTTTTCAGCTACTGGGCTAAGATTTGAAACAAACGATCGGTGGGAAGCCACCTTTCAGGGGAGGCCTCTTCCAAGCCTCTCGGAGGTCGTGGGCCCGAACGGCGAGCGTCAAAGCACTCGGTTTCGCTCCAGTATTAGGCCTTTATTGACTAAATTGTAACATGACAACCTATGTGACTTTGGGAGGACTTTTTAGCGCTTACTTTTGACCTAGTGCGCTAAGATTTGAAACAAACGATCGGTGGGAATCCAGCTTGCAGGGGAGGCCTCCCCCGAGTCTCTGGACAGCTGTGGGGCCGATCGGCGAGCGTTAAAGCACTCAGTTTCGGTCCAGTCGGAGGCCTTTATTGACTAAATTGTAACATGACGACCTATGTGATTTTGGCAGGACATTTTAGCGCCTACTTTTCAGCTACTGGGCTAAGATTTGAAACAAACGATCGGTCGGCAGCCAGCTTTCAGGGGAGGCCTCTTCCAAGCCTCTCGGAGGTCGTGGGCCCGAACGGCGAGCGTCAAAGCACTCGGTTTCGCTCCAGTAGTAGGCCTTTATTGACTAAATTGTAACATGACAACCTATGTGACTTTGGGAGGACTTTTTAGCGCTTACTTTTGACCTAGTGCGCTAAGATTTGAAACAAACGATCGGTGGGAATCCAGCTTTCAGGGGAGTCCTCCCCCGAGTCTCTGGAAGGCTGTGGGGCCGAGCGGCGAGCGTTAAAGCACTCAGTTTCGCTCACGTACCATGACGACCGATTTGACTTCGGCACGACTTTAGGTCGCTTAATTTCTGCCTAGCGGGCTAGGAATTTACACAGACAAGCCTTGGGAATCCAGCTTTAAAGGGAGGCCTCTTCCAAGCCTCTCGGAGCTTGTGAGGCCGAACGGCGAGCGTCAAAGCACTCTGTTTCGCTCCAGTAGTAGGCTTTTATTGACTAAATTGTAACATGACGACCTATGTGACTTTGGCAGGACTTTTTAGCGCTTACTTTTGAGCTAGTGGGCTAAGATTTGAAACAAACGATTGGTGGGAATCCGGCTTTCAGGGGGGGCCTCCCCCGAGTCTCTGGACGGCTGTGGGGGCGAACGGCGAGCGTTAAAGCACTCAGTTTCGCTCAAGTACCATGATGACCGATTTGACTTTGGCACGACTTTAGGTCACTTAATTTCTGCCTAGCGGGCTATGAATTTACACAGACAAGCCTTGGGAATCCAGCTTTAAAGGGAGGCCTCTTCCAAGCCTCTCAGAGCTCGTGAGGCCGAACGGCGAGCGTCAAAGCACTCGGTTTCGCTCCAGTAGTAGGCTTTTATTGACTAAATTGTAACATGACGACCTATGTGACTTTGGCAGGACTTTTTAGCGCTTACTTTTGAGCTAGTGGGCTAAGATTTGAAACAAACGATCGGTGGGAATCCAGCTTTCAGGGGAGGCCTCCCCCGAGTCTCTGGACGGCTGTAGGGGCGAACGGCGAGCGTCAAAGCACTCGGTTTCTCTCCAGTAGTTGGCCTTTATTGAGTAAATTGTAACATGACGACCTATGTGATTTTGGCAGGACTTTTTAGCGCCTACTTTTCAGCTACTGGGCTAAGATTTGAAACAAACGATCGGTGGGAATCCAGCTTTCATGGGAGGCCTATTCCAAGCCTCTCGGAGGTCGTGGGCCCGAACGGCGAGCGTCAAAGCACTCTGTTTCGCTCCAGTAGCAGGCCTTTATTGACTAAATTGTAACATGACGACCTATGCCTCCCCCCCGAGTCTCTGGACTGCTGTGGGGCCGAGCGGCGACCTTTAAAGCACTCAGTTTCGCTCGAGTACCATGACGACCGATTTGACTTCGGCACGACTTTAGGTCGCTTAATTTCAGCCGAGCGGGCTAGGAATTCACACAGACAAGCCTTGGGAATCCAGCTTTCAAGGGAGGCCTCTTCCAAGCCTCTCTGAGCTCGTGGGGCCGAACGGCGAGCGTCGAAGCACTCTGTTTCGCTCAAGTAGAAACCCTTTATTGACTAAATTGTAACATCACAACCTATGTGAATTTGGCAGGAATTTTTAGCGCTTACTTTTGAGCAAGTGGGCTAAGATTTGAAACAAACGATCGGTGGGAATCCAGCTTTCAGGGGAGGCCTCCCCCGAGTCTCTGGACGGCTGTGGGGCCGAACGGTGAGCGTCAAAGCACTTGGTTTCTCTCCAGTATTAGGCCTTTATTGAGTAAATTGTAACATGACGACCGATGTGGTTTTGGCAGGACTTTTTTGCGCCTACTTTTCAGCTACTGGGCTAAGATTTGAAACAAACGATCGGTGGGAATCCAGCTTTCAGGGGAGGCCTCTTCCAAGCCACTCGGAGGTCGTGGGGCCGAACGGCGAGCGTCAAAGCACTCGGTTTCGCTCCAGTAGTTGGCCTTTATTGACTAAATTGTAACATGACAACCTATGTGACTTTGGCAGGACTTTTTAGTGCCTACTTTTGAACTAGTGGGCTAAGATTTGAAACAAACGATCGGTGGGAATCCAGCTGTCAGGGGAGGCCTCTCCCGAGTCTCTGGACGGCTGTGGGGCCGAACGGCGAGCGTCAAAGCACTCGGTTTCTCTCCAGTAGTAGGCCTTTATTGACTAAATTGTAACATGACAACCTATGTGACTTTGGCAGGACTTTTTAGTGCCTACTTTTGAACTAGTGCGCTAAGATTTCAAACAAACGATCGGTGGGAATCCAGCTTTCAGGGGAGTCCTCCCCCGAGTCTCTGGAAGGCTGTGGGGCCGAGCGGCGAGCGTTAAAGCACTCAGTTTCGCTCACGTACCATGACGACCGATTTGACTTCGGCACGACTTTAGGTCGCTTAATTTCTGCCTAGCGGGCTAGGAATTTACACAGACAAGCCTTGGGAATCCAGCTTTAAAGGGAGGCCTCTTCCAAGCCTCTCGGAGCTTGTGAGGCCGAACGGCGAGCGTCAAAGCACTCTGTTTCGCTCCAGTAGTAGGCTTTTATTGACTAAATTGTAACATGACGACCTATGTGACTTTGGCAGGACTTTTTAGCGCTTACTTTTGAGCTAGTGGGCTAAGATTTGAAACAAACGATTGGTGGGAATCCGGCTTTCAGGGGGGGCCTCCCCCGAGTCTCTGGACGGCTGTGGGGGCGAACGGCGAGCGTTAAAGCACTCAGTTTCGCTCAAGTACCATGATGACCGATTTGACTTTGGCACGACTTTAGGTCGCTTAATTTCTGCCTAGCGGGCTATGAATTTACACAGACAAGCCTTGGGAATCCAGCTTTAAAGGGAGGCCTCTTCCAAGCCTCTCAGAGCTCGTGAGGCCGAACGGCGAGCGTCAAAGCACTCGGTTTCGCTCCAGTAGTAGGCTTTTATTGACTAAATTGTAACATGACGACCTATGTGACTTTGGCAGGACTTTTTAGCGCTTACTTTTGAGCTAGTGGGCTAAGATTTGAAACAAACGATCGGTGGGAATCCAGCTTTCAGGGGAGGCCTCCCCCGAGTCTCTGGACGGCTGTAGGGGCGAACGGCGAGCGTCAAAGCACTCGGTTTCTCTCCAGTAGTTGGCCTTTATTGAGTAAATTGTAACATGACGACCTATGTGATTTTGGCAGGACTTTTTAGCGCCTACTTTTCAGCTACTGGGCTAAGATTTGAAACAAACGATCGGTGGGAATCCAGCTTTCATGGGAGGCCTATTCCAAGCCTCTCGGAGGTCGTGGGCCCGAACGGCGAGCGTCAAAGCACTCTGTTTCGCTCCAGTAGCAGGCCTTTATTGACTAAATTGTAACATGACGACCTATGCCTCCCCCCCGAGTCTCTGGACTGCTGTGGGGCCGAGCGGCGACCTTTAAAGCACTCAGTTTCGCTCGAGTACCATGACGACCGATTTGACTTCGGCACGACTTTAGGTCGCTTAATTTCAGCCGAGCGGGCTAGGAATTCACACAGACAAGCCTTGGGAATCCAGCTTTCAAGGGAGGCCTCTTCCAAGCCTCTCTGAGCTCGTGGGGCCGAACGGCGAGCGTCGAAGCACTCTGTTTCGCTCAAGTAGAAACCCTTTATTGACTAAATTGTAACATCACAACCTATGTGAATTTGGCAGGAATTTTTAGCGCTTACTTTTGAGCAAGTGGGCTAAGATTTGAAACAAACGATCGGTGGGAATCCAGCTTTCAGGGGAGGCCTCCCCCGAGTCTCTGGACGGCTGTGGGGCCGAACGGTGAGCGTCAAAGCACTTGGTTTCTCTCCAGTATTAGGCCTTTATTGAGTAAATTGTAACATGACGACCGATGTGGTTTTGGCAGGACTTTTTTGCGCCTACTTTTCAGCTACTGGGCTAAGATTTGAAACAAACGATCGGTGGGAATCCAGCTTTCAGGGGAGGCCTCTTCCAAGCCACTCGGAGGTCGTGGGGCCGAACGGCGAGCGTCAAAGCACTCGGTTTCGCTCCAGTAGTTGGCCTTTATTGACTAAATTGTAACATGACAACCTATGTGACTTTGGCAGGACTTTTTAGTGCCTACTTTTGAACTAGTGGGCTAAGATTTGAAACAAACGATCGGTGGGAATCCAGCTGTCAGGGGAGGCCTCTCCCGAGTCTCTGGACGGCTGTGGGGCCGAACGGCGAGCGTCAAAGCACTCGGTTTCTCTCCAGTAGTAGGCCTTTATTGACTAAATTGTAACATGACAACCTATGTGACTTTGGCAGGACTTTTTAGTGCCTACTTTTGAACTAGTGCGCTAAGATTTCAAACAAACGATCGGTGGGAATCCAACTTTCAGGGGAGGCCTCTTCCAAGCCTCTCGGAGGTCGTGGGGCCGAACGGGGAGCGTCAAAGCACTCGGTTTCTCTCCAGTGGTAGGCCTTTATTGAGTAAATTATATCATGACGACCTATGTGATTTTGGCAGGACTTTGTAGCGCCTACTTTTCAGCGACTGGGCTAAGATTTGAAAAAACCAACGGTGGGAATCCAGCTTTCAGGGGAGACCTCTTCCAAGCCTCTCAGAGGTCGTGGGGCCGAACGGCGAGCGTCAAAGCACTCGGTTTCGCTCCAGTAGTAGGCCTTTATTGACTAAATTGTAACATGACGACCTATGTGACTTTGGCAGGACTTCTTATTGCTTACTTTTGAGCTAGTGGGCTAAGATGTGAAACAAACGATCGGTGGGAATCCAGCTTTCAGGGGAGGCCCCCCCCCCCCCCCCCCCCGAGTCTCTGGACGGCTGTGGGGCCGAGCGTAATAGCACTCAGTTTCGCTCAAGTACCATGACGACCGATTTGACTTCGGCACGACTTTAGGTCGCTTAATTTCAGCCTAGCGGGCTAGGAATTCACACAGACAAGCCTTGGGAATCCAGCTTTCAAGGGAGGCCTCTTTCAAGCCTCTCGGAGCTCGTGGGGCCGAACGGCGAGCGTCGAAGCACTCGGTTTCGCTCAAGTAGTAACCCTTTATTGACTAAATTGTAACATCACAACCAATGTGAATTTGGCAGGAATTTTTAGCGCTTACTTTTGAGCAAGTGGGCTAAGATTTGAAACAAACGATCGGTGGGAATCCAGCTTTCAGGGGAGGACTCCCCCGAGTCTCTGGACGGCTGTGGGGCCGAACGGTGAGCGTCAAAGCACTCGGTTTCTCTCCAGTAGTTGGCCTTTATTGAGTAAATTGTAACATGACAACCTATGTGATTTTGGGAGGACTTTTTAGCGCTTACTTTTGACCAAGTGCGCTAAGATTTGAAACAAACGATCGGTGGGAATCCAGCTTTCAGGGGAGGCCTCCCCCGAGTCTCTGGACAGCTGTGGGGCCGATCGGCGAGGGTTAAAGCACTCAGTTTCGGTCCAGTCGGAGGCCTTTATTGACTAAATTGTAACATGACGACCTATGTGATTTTGGCAGGACATTTTAGCGCCTACTTTTGAGCTACTGGGCTAAGATTTGAAACAAACGATCGGTCGGCAGCCAGCTTTCAGGGGAGGCCTCTTCCAAGCCTCTCGGAGGTCGTGGGCCCAAACGGCGAGCGTCAACGCACTCGGTTTCGCTCCAGTAGTAGGCCTTTATTGACTAAATTGTAACATGACAACCTATGTGACTTTGGGAGGACTTTTAAGCGCTTACTTTTGACCTAGTGCGCTAAGATTTGAAACAAACGATCGGTGGGAATCCAGCTTTCAGGGGAGGCCTCCCCCGAGTCTCTGGACGGCTGTGGGGGCGAACGGCGAGCGTCAAAGCGCTCGGTTTCTCTCCAGTAGTTGGCCTTTATTGAGTAAATTGTAACATGACGACCTATGTGATTTTGGCAGGACTTTTTAGCGCCTACTTTTCAGCTACTGGGCTAAGATTTGAAATAAACGATCGGTGGGAATCCAGCTTTCAGGGGAGGCCTCTTCCAAGCCTCTCGGAGGTCGTGGGCCCGAACGGCGAGCGTCAAAGCACTCTGTTTCGCTCCAGTAGCAGGCCTTTATTGACTAAATTGTAACATGACGACCTATGCCTCCCCCCCGAGTCTCTGGACTGCTGTGGGGCCGAGCGGCGACCTTTAAAGCACTCAGTTTCGCTCGAGTACCATGACGACCGATTTGACTTCGGCACGACTTTAGGTCGCTTAATTTCAGCCGAGCGGGCTAGGAATTCACACAGACAAGCCTTGGGAATCCAGCTTTCAAGGGAGGCCTCTTCCAAGCCTCTCTGAGCTCGTGGGGCCGAACGGCGAGCGTCGAAGCACTCGGTTTCGCTCAAGTAGAAACCCTTTATTGACTAAATTGTAACATCACAACCTATGTGAATTTGGCAGGAATTTTTAGCGCTTACTTTTGAGCAAGTGGGCTAAGATTTGAAACAAACGATCGGTGGGAATCCAGCTTTCAGGGGAGGACTCCCCCGAGTCTCTGGACGGCTGTGGGGCCGAACGGTGAGCGTCAAAGCACTCGGTTTCTCTCCAGTAGTTGGCCTTTATTGAGTAAATTGTAACATGACAACCTATGTGATTTTGGGAGGACTATTTAGCGCTTACTTTTGACCAAGTGCGCTAAGATTTGAAACAAACGATCGGTGGGAATCCAGCTTTCAGGGGAGGCCTCCCCCGAGTCTCTGGACAGCTGTGGGGCCGATCGGCGAGGGTTAAAGCACTCAGTTTCGGTCCAGTCGGAGGCCTTTATTGACTAAATTGTAACATGACGACCTATGTGATTTTGGCAGGACATTTTAGCGCCTACTTTTGAGCTACTGGGCTAAGATTTGAAACAAACGATCGGTCGGCAGCCAGCTTTCAGGGGAGGCCTCTTCCAAGCCTCTCGGAGGTCGTGGGCCCAAACGGCGAGCGTCAACGCACTCGGTTTCGCTCCAGTAGTAGGCCTTTATTGACTAAATTGTAACATGACAACCTATGTGACTTTGGGAGGACTTTTAAGCGCTTACTTTTGACCTAGTGCGCTAAGATTTGAAACAAACGATCGGTGGGAATCCAGCTTTCAGGGGAGTCCTCCCCCGAGTCTCTGGACGGCTGTGGGGGCGAACGGCGAGCGTCAAAGCGCTCGGTTTCTCTCTAGTAGTTGGCCTTTATTGAGTAAATTGTAACATGACGACCTATGTGATTTTGGCAGGACTTTTTAGCGCCTACTTTTCAGCTACTGGGCTAAGATTTGAAATAAACGATCGGTGGGAATCCAGCTTTCAGGGGAGGCCTCTTCCAAGCCTCTCGGAGGTCGTGGGCCCGAACGGCGAGCGTCAAAGCACTCTGTTTCGCTCCAGTAGCAGGCCTTTATTGACTAAATTGTAACATGACGACCTATGCCTCCCCCCCGAGTCTCTGGACTGCTGTGGGGCCGAGCGGCGACCTTTAAAGCACTCAGTTTCGCTCGAGTACCATGACGACCGATTTGACTTCGGCACGACTTTAGGTCGCTTAATTTCAGCCGAGCGGGCTAGGAATTCACACAGACAAGCCTTGGGAATCCAGCTTTCAAGGGAGGCCTCTTCCAAGCCTCTCTGAGCTCGTGGGGCCGAACGGCGAGCGTCGAAGCACTCGGTTTCGCTCAAGTAGAAACCCTTTATTGACTAAATTGTAACATCACAACCTATGTGAATTTGGCAGGAATTTTTAGCGCTTACTTTTGAGCAAGTGGGCTAAGATTTGAAACAAACGATCGGTGGGAATCCAGCTTTCAGGGGAGGCCTCCCCCGAGTCTCTGGACGGCTGTGGGGCCGAACGGTGAGCATCAAAGCACTTGGTTTCTCTCCAGTATTAGGCCTTTATTGAGTAAATTGTAACATGACGACCGATGTGGTTTTGGCAGGACTTTTTTGCGCCTACTTTTCAGCTACTGGGCTAAGATTTGAAACAAACGATCGGTGGGAATCCAGCTTTCAGGGGAGGCCTCTTCCAAGCCACTCGGAGGTCGTGGGGCCGAACGGCGAGCGTCAAAGCACTCGGTTTCGCTCCAGTAGTAGGCCTTTATTGACTAAATTGTAACATGACAACCTATGTGACTTTGGCAGGACTTTTTAGTGCCTACTTTTGAACTAGTGCGCTAAGATTTCAAACAAACGATCGGTGGGAATCCAACTTTCAGGGGAGGCCTCTTCCAAGCCTCTCGGAGGTCGTGGGGCCGAACGGCGAGCGTCAAAGCACTCGGTTTCGCTCCAGTAGTCGGCCTTTATTGACTAAATTGTAACATGACGACATATGTGACTTTGGCAGGACTTTTTAGCGCCTACTTTTGAACTAGTGGGCTAAGATTTGAAACAAACGATCGGTGGGAATCCAGCTTTCAGGGGAGGCCTCTCCCGAGTCTCTGGACGGCTGTGGGGCCGAACGGCGAGCATCAAAGCACTCGGTTTCTCTCCAGTGGTAGGCCTTTATTGAGTAAATTATATCATGACGACCTATGTGATTTTGGCAGGACTTTGTAGCGCCTACTTTTCAGCGACTGGGCTAAGATTTGAAAAAACCAACGGTGGGAATCCAGCTTTCCGGGGAGACCTCTTCCAAGCCTCTCAGAGGTCGTGGGGCCGAACGGCGAGCGTCAAAGCACTCGGTTTCGCTCCAGTAGTAGGCCTTTATTGACTAAATTGTAACATGACGACCTATGTGACTTTGGCAGGACTTCTTATTGCTTACTTTTGAGCTAGTGGGCTAAGATGTGAAACAAACGATCGGTGGGAATCCAGCTTTCAGGGGAGGCCCCCCCCCCCCGAGTCTCTGGACGGCTGTGGGGCCGAGCGGCGAGCGTAATAGCACTCAGTTTCGCTCCGGTACCATGACGACCGATTTGACTTCGGCACGACTTTAGGTCGCTTAATTTCAGCCTAGCGGGCTAGGAATTCACACAGACAAGCCTTGGGAATCCAGCTTTCAAGGGAGGCCTCTTTCAAGCCTCTCGGAGCTCGTGGGGCCGAACGGCGAGCGTCGAAGCACTCGGTTTCGCTCAAGTAGTAACCCTTTATTGACTAAATTGTAACATCACAACCAATGTGAATTTGGCAGGAATTTTTAGCGCTTACTTTTGAGCAAGTGGGCTAAGATTTGAAACAAACGATCGGTGGGAATCCAGCTTTCAGGGGAGGCCTCCCCCGAGTCTCTGGACGGCTGTGGGGCCGAACCGTGAGCGTCAAAGCACTCGGTTTCTCTCCAGTAGTTGGCCTTTATTGAGTAAATTGTAACATGACAACCTATGTGATTTTGGGAGGAATTTTTAGCGCTTACTTTTGAGCTAGTGGGCTAAGATTTGAAACAAACGATCGGTGGGAATGCAGCTTTCAGGGAAGTCCTCCCCCGAGTCTCTGGAAGGCTGTGGGGCCGAGCGGCGAGCGTTAAAGCACTCTGTTTCGCTCCAGTAGTAGGCCTTTATTGACTAAATTGTAGCATGACAACCTATGTGACTTTGGGAGGACTTTTTAGCGCTTACTTTTGACCTAGTGCGCTAAGATTTGAAACAAACGATCGGTGGGAATCCAGCTTTCAGGGGAGTCCTCCCCCGAGTCTCTGGAAAGCTGTGGGGCCGAGCGGCGAGCGTTAAAGCACTCAGTTTCGCTCGAGTACCATGACGACCGATTTGACTTCGGCACGACTTTAGTCGCTTAATTTCTGCCTAGCGGGCTAGGAATTCACACAGACAAGCCTTGGGAATCCAGCTTTCAGGGGAGGCCTCTTCTAAGACTCTCGGAGGTCGTGGACCCGAACGGCGAGCGTCAAAGCACTCTGTTTCGCTCCAGTAGTAGGCCTTTATTGAGTAAATTGTTTCATGACGACCTATGTGATTTTGGCAGGACTTTTTAGCGCCTACTTTTGAGCTAGTTGGCTAAGATTTAAAACAAACGATCGGTGGGAAGCCACCTTTCAGGGGAAGCCTCTTCCAAGCCTCTCGGAGGTCGTGGGCCCGAACGGCGAGCGTCAAAGCACTCTGTTTCGCTCCAGTATTAGGCCTTTATTGACTAAATTGTAACATGACAACCTATGTGACTTTGGGAGGACTTTTTAGTGCTTACTTTTGACGTAGTGCGCTAAGATTTGAAACAAACGATCGGTGGTAATCCAGCTTTCAGGGGAGGCCTCCCCCGAGTCTCTGGACAGCTGTGGGGCCGATCGGCGAGCGTTAAAGCACTCAGTTTCGGTCCAGTCGCAGGCCTTTATTGACTAAATTGTAACATGACGACCTATGTGATTTTGGCAGGACTTTTTAGCGCCTACTTTTCAGCTACTGGGCTAAGATTTGAAACAAACGATCGGTGGGAAGCCACCTTTCAGGGGAGGTCTCTTCCAAGACTCTCGGAGGTCGTGGACCCGAACGGCGAGCGTCAAAGCACTCTGTTTCGCTCCAGTAGTAGGCCTTTATTGAGTAAATTGTTTCATGACGACCTATGTGATTTTGGCAGGACTTTTTAGCGCCTACTTTTGAGCTAGTGGGCTAAGATTTAAAACAAACGATCGGTGGGAAGCCACCTTTCAGGGGAGGCCTCTTCCAAGCCTCTCGGAGGTCGTGGGCCCGAACGGCGAGCGTCAAAGCACTCTGTTTCGCTCCAGTATTCGGCCTTTATTGACTAAATTGTAACATGACAACCTATGTGACTTTGGGAGGACTTTTTAGCGCTTACTTTTTACCTAGTGCGCTAAGATTTGAAACAAACGATCGGTGGTAATCCAGCTTTCAGGGGAGGCCTCCCCCGAGTCTCTGGACAGCTGTGGGGCCGATCGGCGAGCGTTAAAGCAATCAGTTTCGGTCCAGTCGGAGGCCTTTATTGACTAAATTGTAACATGACGACCTATGTGATTTTGGCAGGACTTTTTAGCGCCTACTTTTCAGCTACTGGGCTAAGATTTGAAACAAACGATCGGTGGGAAGCCACCTTTCAGGGGAGGTCTCTTCCAAGACTCTCGGAGGTCGTGGGCCCGAACGGCGAGCGTCAAAGCACTCGGTTTCGCTCCAGTATTAGGCCTTTATTGACTAAATTGTAACATGACAACCTATGTGACTTTGGGAGGACTTTTTAGCGCTTACTTTTGACCAAGTGCGCTAAGATTTGAAACAAACGATCGATGGGAATCCAGCTTTCAGGGGAGGCCTCCCCCGAGTCTCTGGACAGCTGTGGGGCCGATCGGCGAGCGTTAAAGCACTCAGTTTCGGTCCAGTCGGAGGCCTTTATTGACTAAATTGTAACATGACGACCTATGTGATTTTGGCAGGACATTTTAGCGCCTACTTTTGAGCTACTGGGCTAAGATTTGAAACAAACGATCGGTCGGCAGCCAGCTTTCAGGGGAGGCCTCTTCCAAGCCTCTCGGAGGTCGTGGGCCCGAACGGCGAGCGTCAAAGCACTCGGTTTCGCTCCAGTAGTAGGCCTTTATTGACTAAATTGTAACATGACAACCTATGTGACTTTGGGAGGACTTTTTAGCGCTTACTTTTGACCTAGTGCGCTAAGATTTGAAACAAACGATCGGTGGGAATCCAGCTTTCAGGGGAGTCCTCCCCCGAGTCTCTGGAAGGCTGTGGGGCCGAGCGGCGAGCGTTAAAGCACTCAGTTTCGCTCAAGTACCATGACGACCGATTTGACTTCGGCACGACTTTAGGTCGCTTAATTTCTGCCTCGCGGGCTAGGAATTTACACAGACAAGCCTTGGGAATCCAGCTTTAAAGGGAGGCCTCTTCCAAGCCTCTCGGAGCTTGTGAGGCCGAACGGCGAGCGTCAAAGCACTCTGTTTCGCTCCAGTAGTAGGCTTTTATTGACTAAATTGTAACATGACGACCTATGTGACTTTGGCAGGACGTTTTAGCGCTTACTTTTGAGCTAGTGGGCTAAGATTTGAAACAAACGATCGGTGGGAATCCAGCTTTCAGGGGAGTCCTCCCCCGAGTCTCCGGAAGGCTGTGGGGCCGAGCGGCGAGCGTTAAAGCACTCTGTTTCGCTCCAGTAGTAGGCCTTTATTGACTAAATTGTAGCATGACAACCTATGTGACTTTGGGAGGACTTTTTAGCGCTTACTTTTGAGCTAGTGCGCTAAGATTTGAAACAAACGATCGGTGGGAATCCAGCTTTCAGGAGAGTCCTCCCCCGAGTCTCTGGAAAGCTGTGGGGCCGAGCGGCGAGCGTTAAAGCACTGGGTTTCGCTCAAGTAGTAGGCTTTTATTGACTAAATTGTAACATGACGACCTATGTGACTTTGGCAGGACTTTTTAGCGCTTACTTTTGAGCTAGTGGGCTAAGATTTGAAACAAACGATTGGTGGGAATCCGGCTTTCAGGGGAGGCCTCCCCCGAGTCTCTGGACGGCTGTGGGTGCGAACGGCGAGCGTTAAAGCACTCAGTTACGCTCAAGTACCATGACGACCGATTTGACTTCGGCACGACTTTAGGTCGCTTAATTTCTGCCTAGCGGGCTAGGAATTTACACAGACAAGCCTTGGGAATCCAGCTTTAAAGGGAGGCCTCTTCCAAGCCTCTCGGAGCTCGTGAGGGCGAACGGCGAGCGTCAAAGCGCTCGGTTTCTCTCCAGTAGTTGGCCTTTATTGAGTAAATTGTAACATGACGACCTATGTGATTTTGGCAGGACTTTTTAGCGCCTACTTTTCAGCTACTGGGCTAAGATTTGAAATAAACGATCGGTGGGAATCCAGCTTTCAGGGGAGGCCTCTTCCAAGCCTCTCGGAGGTCGTGGGCTCGAACGGCGAGCGTCAAAGCACTCTGTTTCGCTCCAGTAGTAGGCCTTTATTGACTAAATTGTAACATGACAACCTATGTGATTTTGGCAGGACTTTTTTGCGCCTACTTTTCAGCGACTGGGATAAGATTTGAAACAAACGATCGGTGGGAATCCAGCTTTCAGGGGAGGCCTCCCCCGAGTCTCTGGACGGCTGTGGGGCCGAGCGGCGAGCGTTAAAGCACTCAGTTTCGCTCGAGTACCATGACGACCGATTTGACTTCGGCACGACTTTAGTCGCTTAATTTCTGCCTAGCGGGCTAGGAATTCACACAGACAAGCCTTGGGAATCCAGCTTTCAGGGGAGGCCTCTTCCAAGACTCTCGGAGGTCGTGGACCCGAACGGCGAGCGTCAAAGCACTCTGTTTCGCTCCAGTAGTAGGCCTTTATTGAGTAAATTGTTTCATGACGACCTATGTGATTTTGGCAGGACTTTTTAGCGCCTACTTTTGAGCTAGTTGGCTAAGATTTAAAACAAACGATCGGTGGGAAGCCACCTTTCAGGGGAAGCCTCTTCCAAGCCTCTCGGAGGTCGTGGGCCCGAACGGCGAGCGTCAAAGCACTCTGTTTCGCTCCAGTATTAGACCTTTATTGACTAAATTGTAACATGACAACCTATGTGACTTTGGGAGGACTTTTTAGTGCTTACTTTTGACCTAGTGCGCTAAGATTTGAAACAAACGATCGGTGGTAATCCAGCTTTCAGGGGAGGCCTCCCCCGAGTCTCTGGACAGCTGTGGGGCCGATCGGCGAGCGTTAAAGCACTCAGTTTCGGTCCAGTCGCAGGCCTTTATTGACTAAATTGTAACATGACGACCTATGTGATTTTGGCAGGACTTTTTAGCGCCTACTTTTCAGCTACTGGGCTAAGATTTGAAACAAACGATCGGTGGGAAGCCACCTTTCAGGGGAGGTCTCTTCCAAGACTCTCGGAGGTCGTGGACCCGAACGGCGAGCGTCAAAGCACTCTGTTTCGCTCCAGTAGTAGGCCTTTATTGAGTAAATTGTTTCATGACGACCTATGTGATTTTGGCAGGACGTTTTAGCGCCTACTTTTGAGCTAGTGGGCTAAGATTTAAAACAAACGATCGGTGGGAAGCCACCTTTCAGGGGAGGCCTCTTCCAAGCCTCTCGGAGGTCGTGGGCCCGAACGGCGAGCGTCAAAGCACTCTGTTTCGCTCCAGTATTAGGCCTTTATTGACTAAATTGTAACATGACAACCTATGTGACTTTGGGAGGACTTTTTAGCGCTTACTTTTTACCTAGTGCGCTAAGATTTGAAACAAACGATCGGTGGTAATCCAGCTTTCAGGGGAGGCCTCCCCCGAGTCTCTGGACAGCTGTGGGGCCGATCGGCGAGCGTTAAAGCAATCAGTTTCGGTCCAGTCGGAGGCCTTTATTGACTAAATTGTAACATGACGACCTATGTGATTTTGGCAGGACTTTTTAGCGCCTACTTTTCAGCTACTGGGCTAAGATTTGAAACAAACGATCGGTGGGAAGCCACCTTTCAGGGGAGGTCTCTTCCAAGACTCTCGGAGGTCGTGGGCCCGAACGGCGAGCGTCAAAGCACTCGGTTTCGCTCCAGTATTAGGCCTTTATTGACTAAATTGTAACATGACAACCTATGTGACTTTGGGAGGACTTTTTAGCGCTTACTTTTGACCAAGTGCGCTAAGATTTGAAACAAACGATCGATGGGAATCCAGCTTTCAGGGGAGGCCTCCCCCGAGTCTCTGGACAGCTGTGGGGCCGATCGGCGAGCGTTAAAGCACTCAGTTTCGGTCCAGTCGGAGGCCTTTATTGACTAAATTGTAACATGACGACCTATGTGATTTTGGCAGGACATTTTAGCGCCTACTTTTGAGCTACTGGGCTAAGATTTGAAACAAACGATCGGTCGGCAGCCAGCTTTCAGGGGAGGCCTCTTCCAAGCCTCTCGGAGGTCGTGGGCCCGAACGGCGAGCGTCAAAGCACTCGGTTTCGCTCCAGTAGTAGGCCTTTATTGACTAAATTGTAACATGACAACCTATGTGACTTTGGGAGGACTTTTTAGCGCTTACTTTTGACCTAGTGCGCTAAGATTTGAAACAAACGATCGGTGGGAATCCAGCTTTCAGGGGAGTCCTCCCCCGAGTCTCTGGAAGGCTGTGGGGCCGAGCGGCGAGCGTTAAAGCACTCAGTTTCGCTCAAGTACCATGACGACCGATTTGACTTCGGCACGACTTTAGGTCGCTTAATTTCTGCCTCGCGGGCTAGGAATTTACACAGACAAGCCTTGGGAATCCAGCTTTAAAGGGAGGCCTCTTCCAAGCCTCTCGGAGCTTGTGAGGCCGAACGGCGAGCGTCAAAGCACTCTGTTTCGCTCCAGTAGTAGGCTTTTATTGACTAAATTGTAACATGACGACCTATGTGACTTTGGCAGGACGTTTTAGCGCTTACTTTTGAGCTAGTGGGCTAAGATTTGAAACAAACGATCGGTGGGAATCCAGCTTTCAGGGGAGTCCTCCCCCGAGTCTCCGGAAGGCTGTGGGGCCGAGCGGCGAGCGTTAAAGCACTCTGTTTCGCTCCAGTAGTAGGCCTTTATTGACTAAATTGTAGCATGACAACCTATGTGACTTTGGGAGGACTTTTTAGCGCTTACTTTTGAGCTAGTGCGCTAAGATTTGAAACAAACGATCGGTGGGAATCCAGCTTTCAGGAGAGTCCTCCCCCGAGTCTCTGGAAAGCTGTGGGGCCGAGCGGCGAGCGTTAAAGCACTGGGTTTCGCTCAAGTAGTAGGCTTTTATTGACTAAATTGTAACATGACGACCTATGTGACTTTGGCAGGACTTTTTAGCGCTTACTTTTGAGCTAGTGGGCTAAGATTTGAAACAAACGATTGGTGGGAATCCGGCTTTCAGGGGAGGCCTCCCCCGAGTCTCTGGACGGCTGTGGGGGCGAACGGCGAGCGTTAAAGCACTCAGTTACGCTCAAGTACCATGACGACCGATTTGACTTCGGCAAGACTTTAGGTCGCTTAATTTCTGCCTAGCGGGCTAGGAATTTACACAGACAAGCCTTGGGAATCCAGCTTTAAAGGGAGGCCTCTTCCAAGCCTCTCGGAGCTCGTGAGGGCGAACGGCGAGCGTCAAAGCGCTCGGTTTCTCTCCAGTAGTTGGCCTTTATTGAGTAAATTGTAACATGACGACCTATGTGATTTTGGCAGGACTTTTTAGCGCCTACTTTTCAGCTACTGGGCTAAGATTTGAAATAAACGATCGGTGGGAATCCAGCTTTCAGGGGAGGCCTCTTCCAAGCCTCTCGGAGGTCGTGGGCTCGA
>NW_026904367.1:0-33197 GCF_024500275.1 Phycodurus eques | reverse complement strand
TAAAGACCTTTATAAAAAAAATAAAGATAATAAAGACCGCTTACAAGATGGCGCCTACCAGTGTGGCCGCCTCGGTAACGCGCTCTCTAGTATTGTCTTTGTTTTTGTGTTTTTCGTCCGTCTTTGGAGACCTTACACGACTCGCTTACACAAGGGGAGACCTGCTAACCATCAAGGAGGCTACTCCAGACTTTCTGTCACCAACTTTCGAAAATCCGCTCAGTTTTTTCCCCGAGTTACTCACCGGAGCGGCGTCCGCGGTTTTCGGCGCATGGATGCGGAAGCGGCGCCACAGAGGAAAACGAGCCGGCATTCAGGTGAAACTCCGCAAGAGAGGACACAGATTGGCGTTCCCGTCGATCCACCTCGCGAATGTACGCTCCCTACCCAACAAAATGGACGAGCTTCATCTTCTGTTAAAGACCAGTAAAGACTTCGGACGTTCCGCGGCCATGTCCCTTCACGAGACCTGGCTTTGCGACGCTGTACCCGATGGCGCCGTCACGCTTCCCGGCTTCAACATTCATCGAGCGGACCGCGACATGGAATCATCGGGAAAAACGAAGGGCGGCGGGATATTGCCTCCATATAAACGAAAAATGGTGTACGGACGTCACGGTGCTCAGCACACACTGCAGCCCGCATTTGGAGTCGCTGTTTCCTGAACTGTAAACCCATTTTACTCGCCACGTGAGTTTGCATCGTTTATACTGGCTGGAGTCTATATCACACCGCAAGCTAACACGAGCGCTATTAGTGTGTGTCAAGATGGCGCCTACCAGTGTGGTCGCCTCGGTAACGCGCTCTCTCGTATTGTCTTTGTTTTTGTGTTTTTCGTCCGTCTTTGGAGACCTTACACGACTCACTTACACAAGGGGAGACCTGCTAACCATCAAGGAGGCTTCTCCGGACTTTCTGTCACCAACTTTCGAAAATCCGCTCAGTTTTTTCCCCGAGTTACTCACCGGAGCGGCGTCTGCGGTTTTCGGCGCATGGAGGCGGAAGCGGCGCCACAGAGGGAAACGAGCCGGCATTCAGGTGAAACTCCGCAAGAGAGGACACAGATTGGCCTTCCCGTCGATCCACCTCGCGAATGTACGCTCCCTACCCAACAAAATGGACGAGCTTCATCTTCTGTTAAAGACCAGTAAAGACTTCGGACGTTCCGAGGCCATGTGCTTCACGGAGACCTGGCTTTGCGACGCTGTACCCGATGGCGCCGTCATGCTTCCCGGCTTCAACATTCATCGAGCGGACCGCGACATGGAATCATCGGGGAAAACAAAGGGCGGCGGGATATGCCTCCATATCAACGAAAAATGATGTACGGACGTCACGATGCTCAGCACACACTGCAGCCCGCATTTGGAGTCGCTGTTTTTGAACTGTAAACCATTCTACTCTCCACGTGAGTTTGCATCGTTTATAGTGGCTGGAGTCTATATTACACCTCAAGCTAACACGAACGCCGCATTACTAACGCTCGCCGAACAAGTCAACGAAATTGAAAAAAAACACCCGGACTCACCCCTCATTATTCTCGGGGACTTTAACAAAGCTAAACTCAACCACGAACTCCCTAAATACAAGCAGCACATCGACTGTCCTACCAGGGAAAATAATACTTTAGACCACTGCTACACTACGGTAAAAAACGCATACCGTGCTATACCTCGTGCAGCCCTGGGCTCGTCTGATCACTGCTTAATTCACTTAATACCGACGTACAAGCAAGAACTTAAATGTGCGAAGCCTACAGTGAAAACAGTCAAAAAGTGGACCAATGAAGCCAAGACGGAACTTCAAAGCTGTTTAGACTGCACAGACTGGAGTGTCTTTGAAAATTCAGCTGGCAGCCTGGATGAATATACGGACACTGTCACATCCTATATCAGTTTCTGTGAAGAGGTTTGTGTACCAACAAAATCATTTCGGACATTCAACAACAACAAGCCGTGGTTCACTGCTAAACTTAAGCAGCTTCGCCAAGCTAAGGAAGATGCATATCAGAGCGGGGACAGGGCCCTGTATAATCGAGCGAGAAACCAGCTTACTAAAGAAATTAACATTGCAAAGAGGATCTATGCAGCAGTTGGAAAAACAGTTTAGCGCGAACGACTCAAAATCAGTCTGGCATGCATTTCAATCGCTGACTAATTACAAGCGACGATCCCCCCAAGCTGAGAACAATAGCACACTAGCCAATGACTTGAATACCTTCTATTGCAGATTTGAAAAGGACAGTTTCACTCCACACACCCACCCGGCCGCACCCACGACCACAACCACACCTCTGACTTCTGCGTTAACCATCCATGAACAGGATGTGAGACGCATCTTCAAACAACAGAAGATTAACAAAGCGGCAGGACCGGACCATGTGTCCCCATCCTGCCTCAAAGTCTGCGCGGACCAGCTCGCTCCAGTCTTCACTCAGATCTTCAACAGATCTTTGGAAATGTGCGAAGTTCCATCCTGTTTCAAACGCTCCACCATCATTCCAGTCCCCAAGAAACCTGCAATCTCTGGTCTGAATGACTACAGGCCTGTCGCTTTGACATCTGTGGTCATGAAGTCCTTTGAACGTCTCGTGCTGGACCACCTCAAGAGTGTCACAGGTCCCCTGCTGGACCCCCTGCAGTTTGCCTACCAAGCGAACAGGTCTGCGGATGATGCAGTCAACATGGGACTGCACTTCATCCTAGAACACCTCGACAGTGCAGGGACCTACGCGAGGATCCTGTTTGTGGACTTCAGCTCAGCGTTCAACACCATCATCCCTGAACTCCTTTCAACCAAGCTTCTCCAGCTCAGCGTCTCACCAGACATCTGCCAGTGGATTTACAGCTTTCTGACGGGCAGGACACAGCAGGTCAGGCTGGGGGAGGCCACCTCATCCACACGCAGCATCAGCACTGGGGCGCCCCAAGGTTGTGTCCTCTCTCCGCTGCTCTTCTCTCTCTACACGAACGACTGCACCTCAGCGAACCCGACTGTCAAGCTCCTAAAGTTTGCAGATGACACCACTGTCATCGGCCTCATCAAGGACGGTGACGAGTCTGCATATCGACAGGAAGCGGAGCGGCTGGAGCTGTGGTGCGGGCGACACAACCTGGAGCTGAACACGCTCAAGACGGTAGAGATGATCGTGGACTTCAGGAGGCATCCTTCGCCACAGCTGCCCCTCACGTTGTCCAGCTGCCTTGTGTCAACCGTCGAGACCTTCAAGTTCCTGGGAATTACAATCTCTCAGGACCTGAAGTGGGCGACCAACATCAACTCCGTCCTCAAAAAGGCCCAGCAGAGGATGTACTTCCTGCGGCTTCTGATAAAGCACGGCCTGCCACCGGAGCTGCTGAGACAGTTCTACACAGCGGTCATCGAATCAGTCCTGTGTTCTTCCATCACAGTCTGGTTTGGTGCTGCTACAAAAAAGGACAAACTCCGACTGCAACGGACAATCAAAACTGCTGAAAGGATTGTCGGTACCCCCCTACCCACCATTGAGGACTTGCACGCTGCCAGAACTAAGACAAGGGCGTGCAAAATCCTCTCAGACCGTCTGCACCCCGGTCACCAGCTCTTCCAGCTCCTTCCCTCAGGTCGGCGCTACCGATCAACGCAAACTAGAACTAGTAGACATTCCAACAGCTTCTTCCCTCTTGCGATCAACTACTTAAACACCTAACCTATAATTCCATTACAACAAGCTGGAATTTTTTTGACTTGAGTTTGTTGTCACATTTCTGTGGGGCCAATTATGTATTACTCGTGCACTCACTGTAGTTGTCTCGCCATGCTGCACTATTTGCATATACTGGCCACTCATGCCAGAGTAGCATCTGGTCCATTTCCACACTGATTGAGGAGTATCTGTAACATTTGCACAACCATCATTGTCCCAGATGATCGCACTACTCGTCACTTTAAACCGCATACACTCCTTGAAGTCTCGGCGCCCTTTGCACAATGGTCATTGCACCGGACTATTGCAATATTAGTCATTCGAACTGCTCTAAGTGCTAGAGGACTCTGCATCTTTGTACAATTTTTTTATTGTCCCATTCATTCTTTCCACTAGACCTGCACTCTGAGGGTGGTAAGCACAATGGTTTTTCAAATTGATGTGGAACATGGTTCCTATTTTATTCCATCCATCCATTTTCTGAGCCGCTTATCCTCACTAGGGTCGTGGGCGTGCTGGAGCCAATCCCAGCTGTCATCGGGCAGGAGGCGGGGTACACCCTGAACTGGTTGCCAGCCAATTGCAGGGCACAAACAAACAACCATTCGCACTCACAGTCACACCTACGAGCAATTTAGAGTCTCCAATTAATGCATGTTTTTGGGATGTGGGAGGAAACCGGAGTGCCCAGAGAAAACCCACGCAGGCACGGGGACAACATGCAAACTCCACACAGGCGGGGCCGGGGGTTGAACCCGGGTCCTCAGAACTGTGAGGCTGACGCTCTAACCAGTCGCCCACCGTGCCGCCCTCCTATTTTATTGATTATTTGATTTACAAAATGAGTCCCATTATCACTGTAAATGGTTTCAGGTATGCCATATCTTGGAATGATGTCTTTACATAGTGCTTTTGCCACCGTCAGAGCATCAGGTGATTTTGTTGGGAATAATTCGATCCATTTAGAAAATGCATCTATGATAGCCAAACAGTACTTCTTTCCCTCACTTTGACTTAATTCTATGTAATCCATGTGAATGCATTGGAAGGGGTATGTAGGCACTGGGAATTTACCTCTAGTAGGTCGCAATTGCCTTTGCGGATTATGTCGTGCACAGATCATGCATGCTCTACAATAATTCTTTGAATATAAATTGAAACCATAGGTTGTAAAGTGTCGATGTATCTGTGCCACCATCCCTCCGGTTGAGACATGTGACACACCATGGCTCAATATAGCAGCCCATTTGAATAGGTTCTTTGGAAGTATTTGTTTCCCTTCTGTGCTAATGTAAATTTCATTTTGTAGTTTTGCACCTTGTTTTTCCCAATCATTGCGTTCTTGTTGTGGACTTTGTTGTTGCATGTCTTTTAGTGTTTGGTCATCTAAGGTTTGTTGTTCAATTTGTTTTTTTTAAACCTAAAAATGGTTTATAGGCTGCTTCTTTCGCGGCTTTGTCAGCAAATGCGTTTCCTTTCGAAACCTTGTCAGTGCCAGATGTATGTGCAACACATTTACAAATTGCCACTTTTCGTGGATGTTGCACTGCGTGTAATAATTGTTTAAGTAATTCAGCATGTGTTACTGGCTTCCCTGTTGACGTAATCATTCCTCTGTTATCCCAATATTGCGCAAACACATGAACTGTGGAATACGCATATTGGCTATCAGTATAGATTGTAACATCTTTATTTAGCATTAGTTTGCATGCCTCGGTTAATGCTACTAATTCAGCAGCTTGTTCAGCCAATTCCTGACAATCATGCTGCGTGCCTTCATCAGGTAAGGGTATTAGTGTGGCTGGATTTAAGGTTGTGCATCGCTCAACAGTCAAATGTGGTTGTGACAGCAAGATGGCCATGCAAGATAAATGTCTTGCAGGTGATAAAAACGCCATATTCGTTTGCAATAGGAGAGCAGACACTGTAAGTGGAACCTTAAGAGTTAATGGATGAAATAACACAATTGTGGAACTGCTCTCTACTGCCATCAAGGCTGCCACAACTGCTCTGACACAATGCGGTAATGCACACGTCACGCTGTCCAATTTAGTTGCAAAATACGCTATTGGTCTTAGCTTATCACCGTATTGTTGTGTAAGTACGGAGGTCATGTAATAGTTTTTAAAATCTAACATTTGAATGAATGTTTTATCATTAAATTTGGAAGGCCCAGCGCAGTACTGGACACCAAATGTTGTTTAATGTCACAGAAGGCCTTTTCTGCCTCTGTCCTCCATTGAAGGGAATATAGAATACTTTATATTCTAATATGTAATTCTAACTAGTTTGGAAGAGAATGTGTAATGGAGTATAGGAGTATACTGCAGGAAGGCCCCCAGCGGGGGGTATGTGGCCCTCATCAGGGGGTATTTGGAGAGAGATGGCAAAGAAGAAAGGAACTGCGGGGAGCCACTATAAACATTGAATGCAGGAGACATCGGCAGGCGACGTCTGGACCCAGATCAAATAGTCATCATTTGGCCGAACAACGATGACGTCAGATTACGGACCAATCAGACGACAGCGATTCCACACCGGCCTGTTTGAAACATTGTATAAGTCTGGGGGAGAGTCAGATAGTTTTGTTCTACTACTGTATCTGCTAAGAATAAGTTAGGGTAGTTACGAACCCAGAGCTCTGCAAAATGTATAGACTCCTCTGTCAGGAATAAATTGGTTGCTTTTTATACATTGTTGTGAACGACGTTCTTTCACGAAAACGAACACGCTTGGAACCACGGAAGTTAGGAGATTTTAAAACACAGGTTCCTTCAAATGGTGACCCCGACGTGATCCTGAAGGAACAATAGATAAAAAGACAGAGGAGTGGACAGGAATTCAGTTGGACTGCAAATCTCCCCGGTGCACCGAAATAAAAAAGGTGAGCGGAAGCCTGTTTGAGTATATCACGAATTCTGCGCATTGGAAATTACGAAATTTGGGAGACTTGTGGTACAGTTGTTTTGTTGTCTATAGTTAATAAGATGTTGTGTTGTTAAAATTCCATAATTAAAGTCAGGGTAACGGAGGACCTGACGTCAGGGTAACAAGGGACCTGACAGACCAGGATCAGAGAAAATCCTGGAAGTAGGGTAACAAGGTACCTACTTGTCCCGTCGTAGACTGACTTGAAATCGGACGCGGTTTCAAATTGTAACGTTTCGGTAGACGTTGGGGATTTTGGGACCCCCAAAAACCGATTTAGAATAAGATGAGTGTGCCACCAAAACTCGGGGTTGTGAATTGGACAGTCGAGTGTCGAGGTAATGAATGTGATATGTGTCGGATTTGTGGATTGAAAGAGAAAGGCAGAACAAGAAACCAACAGGATTAAGAAGTGTGTGGAAAAGAAAAAGGAATGCAAGTTGTTTCACGTAACAGAGAGGTTATTCTGAAAGGAAAAAGATGAAGGAAAAGTTGGATGCTGCAGGGTGGAGAGAGAATTGAAGGTTGAATAAGAAAATAGAAGAGTGAAAAATTTAGAAGAAAACTTATGAGATTTGTCTGGTGTGCCCTGCCATGGCAGCTGTTACAGCTGTTCAGAAAAAAAAAGAGCGACAAATTCCCCCGCTAAATACAATTTACGGACCTTTCCGAAAACGGCCCCAGTAACGTCACCGCATTCAAAGAGGTGGGTAAATATACAAATTGACTTTAAAAAAATTTTGAGTTTTTACAGAAGCGGCTTCCCGGACTGGCTGCTGTTGGTGTAATTTGGATCCAGGGGCTGAAAAGTTTGACGGACGGCATGAGCCTGGCGTGTGGTGACATCGTGAGACTGATACGCGCCTGTTGCATTTTGGTTCACCAATCGGATGATATTTTGACACGGTCGGGTCTGAATAATGTCGAACCTGAAATTTTATTTGCCCCTTTTGCTCCTATAGTGTTTGCAGTCATCCGCGACATGTTCCCGTCCTCTTCCCCAACGGTGCCGAAGCTTCTGGACGTCAAACATCTCATGGATCCCAGTTCTCACTTCGAAAATTGTATAACTATTTGGACAGATGAGACCGGGTCACATCCCTCCCGTTTAAGGGAGGCAAATGTTATTTATTGAATAGCTTTACTTGACACCTTGCCGGTGGAAGTTAGGACTGAACTTATTAAAGATCCTGACCTTATGGAAGGGGAAGATAGTTATTTTAATCGTCATGTGTCACACCATTTGAAACTTTTTGTCGACAGACAACACAAATCATCAGACGAGGTAAAAGATATGCAGGAACAACTTTTGAAGTTGCAATTAGCCCAAGCCCGTAAATTGGCCACTGACAACAAACAAGAAGAAAAAAAGGACAGAAAAATGGAAGCAGAGAAACAGATGTGGATGGCGCAGGGGTCCACGAGGAGACGAGGCGAAAGTCGTGACAGGGGATTCACCAAAGGGGGCAGGGGAAGCCCTTGCCGACCTCCAACGGACCAAGCGGGCTTCAATTGAGTGGAACCCGAAGAGGCCACACCTCAAAGAGGAGGCTACAAAGCTTCACGAGGGAGAGTTGGGCGCGGCCCGGCAACAGCGTCCGCAGCAGGCTCCACAGCAACAAGAGCCATCTCGCCAGTACTACTGCGATGAGGACTGGTCTGAATGCCCAATGAGCCTGGAGCCAGGGGACGGAGGAAAGACGGAGCCTCTGAACCCGTTAAGGGAAGACAACCACCTGAATGAGCTGTGCAGGGGTGCCCATGAGTCTGCCGATTACGACACCATTAAAGACTGAAATTGCTGGACAGACACATGAACATCAGTTTGTCCTCATGAAAAAAGGGCTCCAGTGAACCTGATGGGCAGAGATCTGCTTATCAAGACCAGGGCTACCATCCTTTGTAGCCCGGATGGACTGACGATACGGTTCCCCGATGGGACCATGATGAACTGTGGACAGAAGTTGTCTTCCGGAAGCAACTGCTGACATATATTGCGCCCGACTAAAACCTGAAACAAAGGAGGGAGGCGGAGTTTACTCGGCCTTCCTGCGGTGGAAGCCCTGAATCGACTCTCTTGCCCCCTATCGTCCTCCAAGTGACCCACTCCATCTCACACGGTTTTATGATAAAAATGACGATTTTGTTTATAGGGAAGCTTTTGAGTCGATACAGGAAGAAAATGGGAGGCTCAATAGTACAGGAATTTACATAGGGAAACAAGGTGTGGTGGCTGCGTCCACCTTGGCACCAGAGCAGAGTGAGTGGTTTATGATAAACTTGACATCTTTTCCACACATCACTTGCCACTAGCATTAGGTCATAAAGCCAGAGAACTGGGTCCCATGGTGAGAAAATGCCATTTGGCAAATGATTGGCAACAAGATCAAATACCCAATGTGTTGTACTCTCCTAGTACTGAATGTTTTTGCATTCAAGGTACCATGGTGGACGGAGGGGTGTTGGAGCATGTGACTTTAGCGCGATTCCATGGCAGAGAACTCTCGGACCATGAGGACGCCGCACAGCTGTGGAGCTCGCTGCCGGACTCACTGTGGTCCGAGGGGTCTGTGTACATCCGTGACTCCGGTAACATTCGAGGTAAACCCAACTGCTTTTGTTAACGTGCCGTAGTATCTTTGTAAGCAAGAGGCCATAGAAGATATCACTGAAACCCAAATTCTGAAATCCCAACGCTTTGGTCCATAAATGATGTTATGAAACCCTCCGCTCAAGCTGCGGAACTGCTGGCCATGTGCAGGGCACTAGAGTTATCTGAAGGTCAGTGTGTTACAATTTATTCTGATTTGGCGTATGTGGTAGGATGTTTGTTTGTTGATCTGGCTGCATGGAGGCGACAGGGTTTTGTTACGACCACTGGTGACCCAGTGGCCCACGCAGAGCTGATTCAACGACTGAGTGAGGCTATTGATAGGCCGGTGGAGGTGGCTGTGGTCAAGTGTCCAGGACAGGCGAAAGCGGGCACTCTGGTAGCCCGGGGGAATGGCGCAGCGGATGCGGCGGCGAAAGAAATAGCAGGCTATCGAAAGGATGATGAAGGAGGAGGCGCCAAAGGAAGACAAGCGTAAGTGGCAAGAGACAGATGCTGAGTATGATGACAAGGAGAAGCTGTGGTTTGTATGATGACAAGGAGAACCTAGGAGACTGATGTTACCTACGGGAAAGTTATGTGTCAATGCTGAACAAGCTGCGCTTTTGGTGGCACCCTGATCTTCTGTGTAAGGTAAAAGATTTTTGTGATATATGTCAAGATTTCAGTGTTTGCCCTACAACGAAGAGGGAATTGACACACTGAGATGGGCCAAGGCCCAAATTTATGTGGTGGTAATGGACCGAACCGACAATGGTGGTCCCAGTCCAAAGCATAAGGTACTTATTAATAATTGTCGGCACTTTTTCCGGATGGCCCAAAGGCTATCCTTGTGCAAAAGAAAACGTGCCGTCTGTCGACAAAGCGCTGGTTAACCATTATATTTCGACGTATGAGTTTCCACTAGTCATCAGATCGGACAAGTGATTCTACTTGTCCCAAACATGTCCTGCGCAGGCCTCTATTGTAAAAAAAAAAACGTGGACTAAGTGTGAATGGTATAAATATTCGGTGCGATACGTTTTATAAATTGTGTACACAATATAAAGTAAACCTTAGAACTTTGATGAATGAAATTATATGACTATATATGTAAAAAGTTATAAAGTGCTTCAAAGGGTACCCATTATATTTATTAACTAAATAAATAAGGCATACATATTGTATATATAAATAGGTATGCATATGATATTCTGGAAGATAAATTAAATAATAGATAAATTCAGGCGTGTACCCGGCGGATGGGATCAAGCCAGAGTAGCATCGTGACTTTCTTTTCCCGGGTCAGCAGAGCGGACCAGAGCGGCTCTGCGTGCCTGGGATAAAAGCCTGAAAACAGTACGGGAGGGTTTTGGTGTAAGAAAACGCTTCGGAGTTTGAATAAATGACGTCCAACTTGCTATCTGAGCTGGTGAATGGGATTTGATATATTGCTTAGAGAGTGGCGGCACGGTGTACGACTGGTTAGAGGGTCAGCCTCACAGTTCTGAGGACTGAGGTTCAATCAGCGGCCCCGCCTGTGTGGAGTTTGCATGTTTTCCCAGTGCTTTTCTCCGGTTTCCTCCCACATCCCAATAACATGCATGGTAGATTAATTGGAGACTCTAAATTGCACGTAAGTGTGAATGTGAGTGCGAATGGTTGTTTGTTTGTATGTGCCCTGCGATTGGCTGGCAACCAGTTCAGGGTGTACCCCGCCTCCTGCCCGATGACAGCTGGGATAGGCTCCAGCACGCCCGCGACCCTAGTGAGGAGAAGCGGCTCAGAAAATGGATGAGTGCTTAAAAGAGCACTTGAAGTGAGGGTGCACCAAATGGTTTATGACAGGACACAGGCGTCCTCAGCTGGGGGATGGGGGCAGCTTTATGACAGGCGTGTGTGAGTTTTACGAGTTTATGGTATTGCAAAGGCCAAGGAGATTTACAATAGGATCGTTTAATTAATGATATGGATAGAAGCCTGGTCTGTAGTGGTTTAGGTGTTATGGTTCAACCAATAAGTGTGCTGTGTTCAGTTTTGTCTGTGTGGTGTATGTGAGAGGACATTCACTCCTGGGTCCAGGTTAATGTTATTGTCTGTGAAGTCTCGCTTGTCATGTCATGTTAATTGTTTATGTTTTGTGTTTGTGTCATCTTAATTAAAAGCAGAAATGGAGCACTACTGAGCTGGCTGACAGGAGTAGTGAAGGATGTGATCACGTGAAAGAGACTATAGACCTTTAGTTACCAAGGACCGTGTGACTGACTAGAGAATGCGGTCTACAGACTGTTGAATGACTGATCTGTTGAAATAACATTATTTTACAGGACGCCCAGGAGGATGGAGCTTGATAGTGTTATTGTTGTATTGCAGGATGTTGGTGTGCTGACTTAACGCTGATTTTATGTGATTCTTGGTTTAATGACATTTACACTTTTGTGAGACAAATTAACAATTGGTTGGGGAATAATATCATTGTTGGGTGACAATTGCCGACTTGTCCCTTCTCTGGAGTATCTTCTTCTTTTCCTTTCGGCTTGTCTCGTTAGGGGTCGCCACAGCGCGTCATCCTTTTCCATGTAAGCCTATCTCCTGCATCCTCCTCTCGAACACCAACTGCCATCATGTCTTCCCTCACGACATCCATCAACCTTCTCTTTGGTCTTCCTCGAGCTCTCTTGCCTGGCAGCTCCATCCTCATCATCCTTCTTCCAATATACTCACTATTTCTCCTCTGGACGTGTCCAAACCATTGAAGTCTGCGCTCTCTAACTTTGTCTCCAAAACATCGAACCTTGGCTGTCCCTCTGATGAGCTCATTTCTAATTTTATCCAACCTGGTCACTCCAAGAGCGAACCTCAACATCTTCATTTCCGCCACCTCCAGCTCTGCTTCCTGTTGTCTCTTCAGTGCCACTGTCTCTAATCCGTACATCATGGGTGGCCTCACTACTGTTTTATAAACTTTGCCCTTCATCCTAGCAGAAACTCTTCTGTCACATAACACACCTGACACCTTCCTCCACCCGTTCCAACCTGCTTTGACCCGTTTCTTCACTTCCTGACCACACTCACCATTGCTCTGGATGGTTGACCCCAAGTATTTAAAGTCCTCCACCCTTGCTATCGCTTCTCCCTGTAGCCTCATTCTTCCCCCACCAGCCCTCTCATTCATGCACATATATTCTGTTTTACTTCGGCTAATCTTCATTCCTCTTCTTTCCAGTGCATGCCTCCATCTCTCTAACTGTTCCTCCAGCTGCTCCCTGCTTTCACTGCAGATCACAATGTCATCTGCAAACATCATGGTCCACGGGGATTCCAGTCTAACCTCATCTGTCAGCCTATCCATCACCACTGCAAAAAGGAAGGGGCTCAGGGCTGATCTCTGATGCAGTCCCACGTCCACCTTAAATTCTTCTGTCACACCTACAGCACACCTCACCGCTGTTCTGCTGCCCTCGTACATGTCCTGTATTATTTTAACATACTTCTCTGCCACTCCAGACTTCCGCATGCAGTACCACAGTTCTTCTCTGGGTACTCTGTCATAGGCTTTCTCTAGATCTACAAAGACACAATGTAGCTCCTTCTGACCTTCTCTGTACTTTTCCATCAACATCCTCAAGGCAAATAATGCATCTGTGGTACTCTTTCTAGGCATGAAACCTTACTGTTGCTCGCAAATACTCACTTCTGTCCTGAGTCTATCCTCCACTACTCTTTCCCATAACTTCATTGTGTGGCTCATCAACTTTATTCCTCTATAGTTGCCACAGCTCTGCACATCACCTTTGTTCTTAAAAATGGGCACCAGTACACTTTTCCTCCATTCCTCAGGCATCTTCTCACGCACTAGAATTCTATTGAACAAGCTGGTCAAAAACTTCACAGCCACCTCTCCTAGATGCTTCCATACCTCCACAGGAATGTCATCAGGACCAACTGCCTTTCCATTTTTCATCCTCTTTAATGCCTTTCTAACTTCCCCCTTACTAATCATTGCCACTTCCTGGTCCACCACACTTACCTCTTCTACTCTCCCTTCTCTATCATTTTCCTCATTCATCAACTCCTCGAAGTATTCTTTCCATCTAGCAAGCACACTGCTGGCACCAGTCAACATATTTCCATCTCTATCCTTAATCACCCTAACCTGCTGCACATCCTTCCCATCTCTGTCCCTCTGTCTGGCCAGCCTGTATAGATCCTTTTCTCCTTCTTTAGTGTCCAACCTGCCATACATGTCATCATATGCCTCTTGTTTTGCCTTTGCCACCTCTACCTTTGCCCTGTGTCGCATCTCAATGTATTCCTTTCGCCTCTCCTCGGTCCTCTCAGTGTCCCACTTCTTCTTAGCTAACCTCTTTCCTTGTATGATTTCCTGTACTGTGAGGTTCCACCACCAAGTCTCCTTCTCTCCTTTCCTGCCAGAAGATACACCAAGTACTCTCCTGCCTGCTTCTCTGATCACCTTGGCTGCAGTGGTCCAGTCTTCTGGAAGCTCCTGCCGTCCACCGAGAGCCTGTATCACCTCTTCCCGAAAAGCTGCACAACACTCGTCCTGTCTCAGCTTCCACCACATGGTTCTCTTCTCTGCCTTTGTCTTCCTAATTTTCCTCCCCACCACCAGAGTCATCTTACACACCACCATCCTATGCTGTCTAGCCACACTCTCCCCTACCACTACCTTACAGTTGGTAACCTCCTTCAGATTACATCGTCTGCACAAGATGTAATCCACCTGTGTGCTTCTACCTCCGCTCTTATAGGTCACCCTATGTTCGTGCCTCTTCTGGAAAAAAGTGTTCACTACAGCCATTTGCATCCTTGTTGCAAAGTCTACCACCATCTGTCCCTCCAAGTTCCTTTCCTGGATGCCGTATTTACCCATCACTTCTTCATCACCCCTATTACCTTCACCAACATGTCCATTACAATCTGCACCAATTACGACTCTCTCTCTGACTGGGATGCTAAGAACTACATCATCTAGCTCCTTCCAGAATTTCTCTTTCACCTCTAGGTCACATCCTACCTGTGGGGCATAGCCACTAATCACATTACACATAACACCCTCAATTTCAAATTTCAGCCTCATCACTCGATCTGATACTCTTTTCACCTCCAAGACATTCTTAGCCAACTCTTCTTTTAAAATAACCCCGACTCCATTTCTCTTCCTATCGACACCATGGTAAAATAATTTAAACCCTGCCCCTAAACTTCTAGCCTTACTGCCTTTCCACCTGGTCTCCTGGACACACAATATATCAACCTTTCTCCTCATCATCATGTCAACCAACTCCCGAGATTTTCCTGTCATAGTCCCAACATTCAAAGTCCCCACATTCAGTTCTAGGCTCTGTGTTTTCCTCTTCTCTTTCTGCCGAAGAACCCGCCTTCCACCTCCTCTTCTTCTTTGACTTCGACCCACAGTAGCTGAATTTCCAACGGCGCCCCGCAGGTTGACGGCGCCGGTGGCGGACGTTGTTAACCCGGGCCACGACCGATCCGGTATGGAATTCTTTGGATGAACGCTCATATTTGTTTGGCAAGGTTTTAAGCCGGATGCCCTTCCTGACGCAACCCTCTGCATTTATCCGGGCTTGGGACCGGCCTACAGTTTGCACTGACTTGTGCCACCCATAGGGCTGCATTACATTGTGACTATGAGTCACATATAATTAGAACATTTGAGCATTCCATGTTTTGTGTTCAACTACTAAAAGATTTGTAATTATTTTTATGTCGAAAAAGATATCAGTGTCATGGTCTGTCCCTGCAGTTTCTTTTTTGGAACTCGGGTGGCGCTTTTTGCCTCGCCTTTCCCTCCCTCTCGCTCTCCCCTGCAATCAGCACCTCATCCGCCCACCTGTTCCCAATCAGCACTCTACACAGCCTGCATTTAAGCCTGCCAGATCCAGGAATCCAGCACCAGAGTATTGACGTTCATCCGTGGTACACAGACCAACTTTCATGACTCCTCCTCGTAAGTTACTCAACTACCTGCCATCGTACTTCCCCCCCTTGTATTGTTCTCCATCTCCAATGCTCCTTCTGCGTCTCCAGCCATGCCGCCAAGTTCTTCCACCTGCCCATGGTTCCACTTCCTACACCTTCCCTGTTCCAACAGACCACCATCGCCCCTCGGATGTCCTAGCCGCTGAGCGATTAATTACTAAACCATTCTCATCTACTTCCTCCGCTTCCGTTTCCTTTTGGGTCCAGTCCAACATCATAGGATTACCAACCGTGACAATCAGAAGTCGCAGGTAAACCGACTATTCATCAAACCTGAAACCATGTCATGTGCACTTTGTTCAAATAAAGTGGAAATGCATTTGTCATGATTATTTGCCATAATGTTTTTTGGTTTGTTCATTATATCCATAGTTATTTTTATCTGATACCTTTCCAAAAAAAATTGGAAATTTCACCAGGACGATCCAGTTTGCAGGAATTTATTTCCCAGTCACACTGGTTGAATTTTTTACTAAAAATGTAATGAATTTAAAATAAAGAAGGTCTGATTAAAGAGTGGCCGAGACGCAACTTTTGATACCTCATTTGTGGGTAGAAATTTTTTGTTTACGTTCCTTTATGTTTGCACGCGTGTGCAGAATTAAATAGCATTAAGTTTTATGATTATTATTATTATTATTATTATTATATTTTTTTGCCATTTTAACAGCCTTTTCTGCCAACGATTTGCTTCTGAAATGGAGCAGCTGAATATTTGAAGCTGAAATGTTTGGATTGGATATTTTGATGTTAAAAGTAAAATTCAAATTGAGTGTAAAAAGAAATTTCGAATTCAAATTGAGAATCTGATGGCACAGATACACTTCCACACCGAAATTTCCTCCAACACACACCTCGATCCACAATTCTACTTCCTAAGGCCCGGGACACACATCAGGATTTTTCCAATCTTAAAAGAGTTTTCATCTGCTACAGACCCCACGCATTAACAAAAAAATCAGCCATTTAACAATTTCTGTCATTTTGTCTGTGGTGTGCTCCAATAATCTGAAATGCACAACAACATACAGAAGGATTGTGTTCCACCACGGGACTGGAAACAAATCTGTAGAATGGCGATGTCGTCCATGAGGGACTTGCTTTGGAAAATACTTTTTGCTGTCTGGGTAACCCACCTTGATACAAAAAAAACATGACATCGGGTAAGACGTTTGTTTTTATTTGCGGTTGTTTCCTTGTTCCTGAGTCAGAGCGCTTCTCGATTGGCTACATTCTGATTCACTTCACAATTCACGACGTCATGACTGGGGGAGACGTTGGCTTCCACACGTGGAGATTTTTTAAGAGTCGTAAATATTTTTGGGCTCCGACCCATATCGGTCCCGATATTCTGAATGAATCCACTCTGAACACATCTCAGATTTAAAGCAAAGCAAATGTATTTATGTAGTGCATTTCAAACACAAGGTAACTAAATGTGCTTTACATGACGATAAGTATTTCAAAACAAAAAAAAAAATCTAACAAACATTTAAAACAAAGAGGAAAAAAATAAAGTACAATTAAAACAGTGTACGTTCTTCTGTTTCCTCTTGACATAATCTCATAGGATATTCTTTTAAAACATAATCCAGTCTGGCGTTTGAGGTCCTCGGTCGGGACAGGGCAAAACTGGGACAAAAAACAACCTGATTGAGCCTGACGTGATCTTTTCTTCACCTCAAGTATTGTCTTCATTTCCCAAATTCTCTCTTCATTGAAATGATCTTCTCTTGCTAAATGGAGGACACCTATACCTCACCTTGTGTTTATTTGCAATTTTATAAAAACTCAATTGAGATGGTGCTGCCCCACCATCACAAACGTCCGGCTGTTCTGCCCACACGGTTCGTTTGAACTGCCCCGTTATTACCCACAGCCCCCCGACAGGCCTGTCGTACTCCAAATTGTGAAGGGCGACATTGAAAAATAGAGGCGGACCGTGTTAAGTGAACCGCGATATAGCGGGGGTTTACTGTACTTGGTTATTTCCCACCGTTGCAATCACATTTTCAGACTGAAGACTGATTTCAATTGGCATGAACAAATGTTGACTCAACCAGCCTACAAGACACATAAATTCTCCTTCTCCTCTTTTGATTCACAAAGTTCCTCCTCGTACTCTGCTGTCCTTCTTACAGACAATTTCATACGACGATCACAACATATTATTATGTGTTATGTATTATTATGTTATTTATAACACAACAAATAATATGATATATGATGATTTTTTTATTTCTTAACATGAGGGGTTTCCATGATGTTGGATACTGTCATGGAAAGACCTGACCGCGTTGACAGTGTTGCATGAGTTAGCGTAACACAGACATTTAAGGTGAACGTAAAAAAGACAGCATTCTGAATTGGGTTTAATACCACATATAAATCTGCACACGAGCTAGCCAGGAGTTGAACCTAGAATCTTCTGATCCGTAGTCAGATGCGTTATCCATTGCGCCACTAGCCCCACAAGAGTATGGGCCCTCTCCAAGCCCCTTTGGAGGATTTTCACTGTCCCACGTAAACGATTCAAACGGCAGCACGAAAAAAAGCAATTGCAGGGCTTCATTCCTGTTGTGACCTGGATTCGAACCAGGGTTGCTGTGGCCACAACGCAGAGTACTAACGGTTTTACGATCACGGCTTGGGGTGCTGGAACCTGGCACGAACATTGTCTGTCTGAAACTGTTGGCTGCAGCAAGGCTGAAAGGAAAACCTGCAGGATGCTGCGCCAGGACGACAGTGAATTCATGTGAAGGGCATAATAGGCTTTAAACTGTCGATCAAGTGAATCATCTCAACATTTTACTGTATTGATAAGAATATTAATTAACATTTAATACAGATTACCATTTCAACCGCTTTTATGCTCACATCTTGTGTGGTGATGAAATGCGACACTCATGTCACTCTCCACTTTATCATATTTTTGTATGATATAAAATATTCATTGAAGCCATAATTTATTCACAATTAGACAGAATCATGATTATGTTTGCAACTTAACATTATGCAGAATCATTTTGATCCCATGACATAATAGACTTCAATAACTGTCCCTCATAATGTTCTTGACAACATTTTTAAAATATAGAAATTCATATTGGGACAAATTGTTCTGGAAGTGAAGTTTTATAAGTTGGCAGCTTCCGACACCCGATTGGTTTGTATGCGATCCATCCAGGGACTACGAATTTAGATGGCGAGGCTCCCGGTGAACACAACCGAAGAACACATTTTGTTCCTCCTGCCTTGAAACAAAGCCCCGAATATGAACCAATGAGCGGTGACCGTGATTTCATCATTTTTTCTGTTTACACTGTATGCATCATACAATTGCCTCCCCAGTACGGCAGCCTTACACACGGCATCTCTACCGGTCGGGTTATTGCTGCTTCCTGTTCCATTCTCTTCCTTCTCCCCCAATAAGAGCACCACATCTTCCTCCTCCTCCTTGTTCTCCAAGACCAGCACCACCTCTTCACTGCCACCATGGGGTCACCCAGTCCCTCAATAACCCCTCTGCTCGTGACCTCAACCCCTGATGCTGCTGCTAATCACAACAAAACAGTAATCATCACAGCAAGAGTTATGTTCTTAATACACAAAGACAATCCATGTAAGAAAATGCCATAAATTACAAACCTACACACACCCACTTTGAGGGTTTACGCTTTCTTATGTCAAAGTAAACCCGCTCATTTGTTCACATATCAAATAATCACAGAGACAACAAGAATCAACGATGCTTGCAATCCATCCAACCATCCAAAGAAAAGATCTGTCAATCTTTGCACATTTTGGTTCACGTCCGGTGTTGGGGCAGGGGGGCGGATTAACAATTATTGACTATACCAGAAGTCCCTGGTGGTCTAGTGGTTAGGATTCGGCGCTCTCACCGCCGTGGCCCGGGTTCGATTCCCGGTCAGGGAACATTAATCCTGAAACGTATTTGGTCATGTGTTGCTCAACATTGACTGTTATTTGCATTGACCTGGGTTTGATCCTCTTTCATGCAAGCCAGTGCAAACTGAAGGCTGTTCCCAATCCTGGATATATGCAGAGGGTTGTGTCAGGAAGGGCATCTTACAACAAGGGCTGACAACTTTGCCAAACAAAGGTGAGTGTTCAGCCAAAGAATTCTGTACTGGATCAGTTGTGGCTCACAAAAAACAGTTAAGCGCTAACGACTCTAAATCAGTCTGGCATGCATTCCAATCGCTGACTAATTACAAGCGACCATCCCCCCAAGCTGAGGACAATAGCACACTAGCCAACGACTTGAATACCTTCTACTGCAGATTTGAAAAGGACACTTTCACACCCCACACCCATCCGGCCGAACCACCGACCACAATCACACCACCGACTTCTACGTTAACCATCCATGAACAGGATGTGAGACGCATCTTCAAACAACAAAAGATAAACAAAGCGGCAGGCCCAGACCATGTGTCCCCATCCTGCCTCAAAGTCTGCGCGGACCAGCTCGCTCCAGTCTTCACACAGCAATTCGATAAATCTCTGGAACTGTGCGACGTACCATCCTGTTTCAAACGCTCCACCATCATTCCAGTCCCTAAGAAACCTGCAATCTCGGGTCTAAATGACTACAGGCCTGTCTCCTTGACATCTGTGGTCATGAAGTCCTTTGAACGTTTCGTGCTGGACCGCCTCGAGAGCGTCACAGGCCCCCTGCTGGACCCCCTGCAGTTTGCCTACCGAGCAAACAGGTCTGCGGATGATGCAGTCAACATGGGACTGCACTTCATCCTAGAACACCTCGACAGTGCAGGGACCTACGTGAGGATCCTGTTCGTGGACTTCAGCTCAGCGTTGAACACCATCATCCCTGAACTCCTTTCCTCCAAGCTTCTCCAGCTCAGCGTCTCACCTGCCATCTGCCAGTGGATTTACAGATTTCTGACGGGCAGGACACAGCAGGTCAAGCTGGGGGAAGCCACCTCATCCACACGTAGCATCAGCACTGGGGCGCCCCAAGGTTGTGTCCTCTCTCCGCTGCTCTTCTCTCTCTACACGAACGACTGCACCTCAACGCACCTGACTGTCAAACTCCTAAAGTTTGCAGATGACACTGTCATCGGCCTCATCACTGTCATCGGCCTCATCAAGGACGGTGACGAGTCTGCATATCGACAGGAAGAGGAGCGGCTGGAGCTGCGGTGCGGTCGACACAACCTGGAGCTGAACACGCTCAAGACTGTAGAGATGATCGTGGACTTCAGGAGGCATCCTTTGCCACAGCTGCCTTGTGTCAACCGTCGAGACCTTCCAGTTCCTGGGAATCACAGTCTCTCAGAACCTGAAGTGGGCGACCAACATCAACTCCGTCCTCAAAAAGGCCCAGCAGAGGATGTACTTCCTGCGGCTTCTGAGAAAGCACGGCCTGCCACGGGAGCTGCTGAAGCAGTTCGACACAGCGGTCATCGAATCAGTCCTGTGTTCTTCCATCACAGTCTGGTTTGGTGCTGCTACAAAAAAGGACAAACTCCGACTGCAATGGACAATGAAAACTGCTGAAAGGATTGTCGGTACCTCCCTACGCACCCTTGAGGACTTGCACGCTGCCAGAACTAAGACAAGAACGTGCAGAATCACCTCGGACCCTCCACATCCTGGTCACTGGCTCTTCCGGCTCCTTCCCTCAGGTCGGCGCTACCGATCAATGCAAACTAGAACTAGCAGACATTCCAACAGCTTCTTCCCTCTTGCGATCAACTTCTTAAACACTGAATCTACAATTCCATTACAACATGCTGCCAATTTTTTCTCTTGAGTTTGTTGTCACATTTCTGTGGGGCCAATTATACATTACTCGTGCACTCACTGTAGTTGTCTCGCCGCGCTGCACTATTTGCATATCTGCTGTTGACCAATACTGGCCACTCATGCCAGGGTCACATCTGCTCCATTTGCACACTGACTGAGGAGTATCTGCAACATTTGCACAATCAACATTGTCCCAGATTATCGCACGACTCGCTTGAAGTCTCGGCGCCCTTTGCACAACGGTCATTGCACCGGACTATTGCAATATTAGTCTTTCGAACTGCTCTAAGTGCTAGAGGACTCTGCATCTTTTTGCACAATTGTCACCAAAAAAAAATTGGACCGGCATTACCAGATAACTAGCAACCTTTTATTGCTCAGTGACTGTTTTTCTTAATGTCTTTATGTCTCAAAACTGTTCTCTGTCAATTGACAGAGAACACTTTGTCTAGTCTGTTGTCGTACAAGAGCGGCTCCAACTACTGGAGAACATTTCCTTGTGTGTTTTTTGGACATACTTGGCAAAATAAAGATGATTCTGATTCTGGCATTTGGGTGGGACCTCGTTGGCAGTGTCCCCCAGAATTGGACGAGTGTTGCGATACCAATGGGATTATCTTGGAGCGGCTGTGGCTCAGTAGGTAGAGCCACAGCGAGCTACACAGAGTGTAGCTCGTTCAAATCCTGGCTACGACTGTGTGCATCTCGAAGGGTCCTTGGGCAAGACACTGAACCCTAATTTGCTCCCAGTGGCCCTGGCAGTACCTTGCATGGCAGCAGTTGCCCGTTGGTGTATGAATGTGTGTTTGTGAGTCAGTAAAGTGCTTTGGGCACTGTGATGGTCTAGATAAAGCGCTATATCAGTGCAGTCCATTTACCATTTATTTTTTATAATTTTTTTCAAAAAAGATAAACTTGCAGTCATGTATGCAGATATGAATTTAAAAAAAATTCATGCATCTCAAGATTGGAATTAAACTTGCTGGTTACATTCCTGGTTGCGTATATATTTACGTAATTATTTTAAATCTGAAGCATTGACGTCCCGATTATTGTCAGGCTTTTATTTTGAAGGAGGCTTTCGCCGCTCGTCGGTGGTTTATTACCGTAATGCCTCGTATGAACAAAATGAGGGGCGGCTGGCTTGACTTCCTTACGAGTGGAGGCTAGCCTCCCAGTCAACTGGAATTGGTCGAGTTTCGTCTTTATTCCACCTGCATGTTCTTTATCTCGGTTTTAGCCAGTATATTTGATACATAAACTTGGTTTGAAATGATCGCAGCAAACTATCAAATCCAACCTCCTGCGTTTGCGCATGCGCTTCCCTCATTGCCAGCAACTTCCGCTCCAGATCGACTTTCGTGCACTTTTGTTCGAGCAAATGAATTTGCGCCACTAATTAATTCTTCCCGAATGAGTTGCGAACGGATTGAAACCTCGACCCAGTGCGTCCTTCACTACTTTCAAGAAGTAAAACATCATTTCAATCTTCGTGTGCGGATAAACTCGTCTTGGTGGTGCACGTCGAAGCTTCTCGGCCTAGTTAGCTTAGCTTAGCTCGCTAGCCGCTCACAAAGAGACGCGTTTGTCAGCAACGCATCGCAAATTCGAGATCGCCTGTGATGATCGTGTGCAAAATCTGTGCAAGAACGACAGCAAAGTACGAGAAGGAACTTTCTGGAACGAAAGAGGAGGACGAGCCACGACGTCAACTTGTGGACGCTGTTCGCATGCAGCCTCGTGTTGTGTTACACAGAGCAGGTTTGGACTCTTCCTACTCTCACTTGTTGAGTTCCGAACTACTTTCTGTATCCAATCGTTTCAGCTTGAGCTCACAAAATGTTTTTGGGTAGACAGCATAATTATTTGTTCCATTTATCACAGCAAGTCTTTCGGGTCCTGAAGGAGCAAAACCATCACACTACCACCACCATGTTTCCCTTGATGTATGAGGTCCTTTTTCTGAAATGCGGTATTAATTTCACGCCAGATGTAATGGGTCGCACACCCTCCAAAAAGTTCAACTATTGTCTCGTCAGACCACAGAGTATTTTCCCAAAAGTCTTGGAGACAATCAAGATGGCTTCTGGCAAAATTGAGACGAGTCTTCATTTTCTTTTTGCTCAGCAGTGCTTTTCGTCTGCCATGCAGGCCATTTGTTCCCAGTCTCTTACTTATGGTGGAGTCACGATGATTGACCTTAACTGAGGCAAGTGAGGCCTGCAGTTCTTTGGATGTTGTTGTGACCTCTCGGATGAGTCGTCGCTGCGCTCTTTGGGTCATTTTGGTCGGCCGGCCGCTCCTGGGAAGGTTCGACGCTGTTCTCGCCATTTGTGGATAATGGCCATCAGTGAGAAATAAATAACACAACCGTTTTTTTTCCATGGGATTATAAAATAAGTATCTTTAATGAATTATGATTGAAGTCTATCTCTGAGACATTTCTCGCAGGTGGGCTGGCGCTATTTCAGTGTGGCACAAACGCGCGGATAAGCTAAACGGAACTACGATAGGAACAAACATCCATCCAGTGATTCCGTTCAGTACGTTCATGCGAACGATTTGTTCGTTTGAACGAGTCATTGTTGAACGACACAACACTGAGACACTCGGGGAGTGGGAGACAAATTCAAACGTGCAGTAAGTTGAACACAAACAAGTTACGAATGTTTAAAATTAACTTCATGTTTTAGCCATTGTCTTTTAGCTCAAAATTTGGCATTTTGTTGACGTTATAACAATAAATCGGTTGCGAATCTAATCAAATGTGCCAACTGGATGGTAAAAGGGGTTCTTGCATTAATTTTGATGTGACACGAAAACTCGCTATGGTGGGTTTTCATTCACTATTTAGGCTTACCAAAGTTGCATAAATGACTCCAGTTAGTAGTGCCTCATATTAAAAGAAGTTTATCTGTGCACTTAAACCAAGTAAAATCCTTGCAATACAGAATATGAAGTCTCGGAGGGCAAAATCTCTGTGGAAAAAATGTCACACAATTTGCCACTCAGCATGGAAACAGAAGACTCATGCTAATTGAAATCATGCAAATTGTAAAGATCTGTAAATATGAACAAAGGTGTACAATAATATTCAATAGTGTGTCACTTTTTGACAGGCCATTTCCCTTTTTTATTGCAAAGGAAACAAAAATTAAAATGACCATATTCTATTTGTGAACATACAACTTTGGCTTTAGTAACATAAATAGCTAATAAGGTCTTGATTGTGAATCAATTTGAGTGTCTTGAAGCTTTTGAAAGTCGCAATTATTGTACTTTCCGTTTTGTGCAATTACGTTCCTACCAGTTTTCTCCGAGTTCTCTGGTTTCCTCCCACATTCCAAAAATATGCGTGGTTTGTTGACTGAAGACTCTAAATTGTCCATAGGTGTGAATGCGAGTGCCAATGGTTGTTTGTCTATATGTGCCCTGCGATTGGCCGGCGACCAGTTCAGGGTGTACCCGCCTGTCGCCCGAAGTCAGCTGAGATAGGTGCCAGGACACCCGTGACGCGAGTGAGGATAAGCGGTTCAGAAAAGGGATGGATGGACCTTCTGACCATAAAGCTTTTCCAGATTGTTTCTTTTGTTAGATCTATTGAATTCGGTGAGGGCTAAATTAAGTTACATTACACATTGTGAATACATCGAAAGAACACGTCAAGATTTGGCTATCGGCTCCATCGATGAATGTTGCAGGAGTGTAATTAATTGTCATAAATCCTAGAATCACATTCGCAACTGCCAGTGAGGTCTGCGGGTGGGAAAAAAAGAGCACCAAGCAACAACATCTGGTGCACCATTGAGCGCAAATGGTCAGTGTCGTATCTGCAAGTGGCGACATTTTGAGTCAAGTGCTGTCGGTAAAAAAAAAAAAAAAAAAAAACAGATTGCGAGTGAAGAAGTTTGTCAAAAAATGGAATATGGTAATCCAGTACTTGTGTCTCCTATCGAGGGGTCTTCATTTTCATCTTCATTTTAGTTCTGATCTAAGCTCATAAATGTACAGCCATGATTGCCTGATGTTTTTTTGGTTCATAATTAAAAGAAATGCTCAGAAGAAAAAATGCAAAGTTTAAACTGAAATTACTTTCATATATTTTTATAGTTTTCTGCCCAATGTAAATTTAAGAAATAAAAGTATATTTTCTAAAAAAGAAAAATAAGTGGTTATTCATTTTTAAGTGAAATTGCTTATTTTTTCTTGTGTATTCATAATTGCTCCTTTTAACTCGGCGAAGATTATCTGAATACCCGAATATTTCATTACAATTTCAGTAGGATACTCGAACACTGAACTATTTGATACCTAAAGCCCGAATATTTTCAGAGGTGTATGTGGACGTAAATAGAAATGGACTCATAAATTTTGGTGAAGATCGGACGCCATTTTTGGACATAAAGCGGCGTAACTCATGTTATATGTGGCAGGAAGTGGCTATACCGTCTTGCCTCAAGGAAGCATTTCAACGGGCGATTTTTGAAAACAGCAACCCTTCCAACATGTTTCACAATCACGACACCACCACCGATACGAGATCAACAATTACCACTTGGACCTCTATCACCACCATCAGAATCAGAATCATCTTTATTTGCCAAGTATGTCCAAAACACACAAGGAATTTGTCTCCGGTCATTGGAGCCGCTCTAGTACAACAGACAGTCAATTTACAGAACACTTTGGAGACAGAAAGACATTGACAAAAAAACAATTGTGCCTCCAGCACTTAGAGCAGTTCGAATGACTAATATTGCAATAGTCCGGTGCAAGGACCGTTGTGCAAAGGGCGCCGAGACTTCAAGGAGTGTATGCGGTTTAAAGTGACGAGTCGTGCGATCATCTGGGACAATGTCGATTGTGCAAATGTTGCAGATACTCCTCAGTCAGTGTGCAAATGGAGCAGATGCTACTCTGGCATGAGTGGCCAGTATATGCAAATAGTGCAGCATGGCGAGACAACTACAGTGAGTGCACGAGTAATACATAATTGGCCCCAACAGAAATGTGACAACGAACTCAAGTCAAAAAAATTGCCAGCATGTTGTAATGGAATTGTAGGTTAGGTGTTTAAGAAGTTGATCGCAAGAGGGAAGAAGCTGTTGGAATGTCTACTAGTTCTAGTTTGCGTTGATCGGTAGCGCCTACCTGAGGGAAGGAGCCGGAAGAGCCGGTGACCGGGGTGCGGAGGGTCCGAGAGGATTTTGCACGCCCTTGTCTTAGTTCTGGCAGCGTGCAAGTCCTCAAGGGTGGGTAGGGGGGCTACCGACAATCCTTTCAGCAGTTTTGATTGTCCGTTGCAGTCGGAGTTTGTCCTTTTTTGTAGCAGCACCGAACCAGACTGTGATGGAAGAACACAGGACCGATTCGATGACCGCTGTGTAGAACTGTCTCAGCAGCTCCGGTGGCAGGCCGTGCTTTCTCAGAAGCCGCAGGAAGTACATCCTCTGCTGGGCCTTTTTGAGGACGGAGTTGATGTTGTTCGCCCACTTCAGGTCCTGAGAGATTGTAATTCCCAGGAACTTGAAGGTCTCGACGGTGTGTGACGGTTGACACACTACGGTTCCAACTGCAGCCCCAATTCCAATGAAGTTGGGACGTTGTGTTAAACATAAATAAAAACAGAATACAATGATCTGCAAATCATGTTCAAGCTATATTGAATTGAATACACGACAAAGACAAGCTATTTAGTGTTCAAACTGATAAACTTTGTGCCTCTGGATTGGCAGACTGGGGTGGTGGTCCCCCTTTTTAAGAAGGGGACCGGAGGGTGTGTTCCAACTACAGGGGGATCACACTCCTCAGCCTCCCTGGTAAGGTCTATTCAGGGGTGCTGGAGAGGAGGGTCCGTTGGGAAGTCGAATCTCAGATTCAGGAGGAGCAGTGTGGTTTTCATTCTGGCCCTGGAACAGTGGACCAGCTCTCCACCCTCGGCAGGGTCCTCGAGGGTGCATGGGAGTTCGCCCAACCAGTCTACATGTGTTTTGTGGACTTGGAGAAGGCGTTCGACCGTGTCCCTCGGGGGTGTCCTGTGGGGGGGGGCTTCGGGAGTATGGGGTACCGAACCCCCTGATACGGGCTGTTCGGTCCCTGTACGACCGGAATCAGAGTTTGGTCCGCATATCCGGCAGTAAGTCGGACGCGTTTCCGGTGAGAATTGGACTCCGCCAAGGCTGCCCTTTGTCACGATTCTGTTCATAACTTTTATGGACAGAATTTCTAGGCGCAGCCGAGGCGTAGAGGGGGTCCGGTTTGGTGGCCTCAGTATTGCATCTCTGCTTTTTGAAGATGATGTGGTTCTGTTGGCTTCATCAAGCCGTGACCTCCAACTCTCCCTGGAGCAGTTCGCAGCCGAGTGTGAAGCGGCTGGGATGAGAATCAGCAACTCCAAATCTGAGACCATGGTCCTCAGTCGGAAAAGGGTGGCTCTCCAGGTCGGGGATGAGATCCTTCCCCAAGTGGAGGAGTTCAAGTATCTTGGGGTCTTGTTCATGAGTGAGGGAAAAATGGAACGGGAGATCGGTGCAGCGTCTGCAGTGATGCGGACTTTGTATTGATCCGTTGTGGTAAAGAAGGAGCTAAGCCGAAAGGCGAAGCTCTCGATTTACCGGTCGATCTACGTTCCTACCCTCGCCTATGGTCACGAGCTGTGGGTCGTGACCGAAAGAACAAGATCCAGGATACAAGCGGATGAAATGAGTTTCCTCCGCAGGATGTCCGGGCTCTCCCTTAGAGATAGGGTGAGAAGCTCGGTCATCTGGGAGGATCTCAGAGTAGAGCCGCTGCTCCTTCACATCGAGAAGAGCCAGATTAGGTGGCTCGGGGCATCTGATTCGGATGCCTCCCGGACGCCTCCCCGGTGAGGTGTTCCGGGCACGTCCCACCGGGGACGACCCAGGACACGCTGGCGAGACTACATCCTTCGGCTGGCCTGGGAAAGCCTCGGGATCCCACCGGAAGAGCTGGATGAAGTGGCTGGGGAGAGGGAAGTCTGGGCGTCCCTGCTAAAGCTACTGCCCCTGCGACCCGACCTCGGATAAGCGGTAGAAAATGGATGGATGGATGGATGGATGGAAAGTGTTTAACCCACAGTGTCCACATTGTAATCTCGATGTCATTGTTTCACATCTGATTTGCACTTGCTTTTGTCATCCCTCCAACGTAGAGCGGAAAGTGTTGCGATCGTCGTGTGAAAATGTGTGCAAGGACAGCAGAGTACGAGGAGGAACTTTGGGGCCCAAAAGAGGAGAAGGAGCCACAACGTCAACTGCTGGACGCTGCGTTCAATCTGCAGCCTCGAATTGTGCTACACAGAGCAGGTGGGTTCACTTCTCTCTCACTGGTTTTATGAATTACATTCTAATTTTCATATTATTCCTGGTGTTTTCTGATGAGCACTGTCTGACGTTACAATTTTTTTTTTTTTTTAAATAATATCAAATAGCGTGTAGTGTGATGGCATCCCCTCATGATGATGTGGATTGAGGGTTGTAGGCCAAATTTCAGAAGATCTGAAAGGCTCGTGGCCATTGTTGCATGATCAAAGTGTAACAGTGTTCCACAACCTACACGACGTGTTTGGAAAATTGCCAGCAAGATTTTTGCCCTTTTTGTGTCTTGTAGTCTAGTTGAGGAAACATTTGTTCATGCCAAGTCAAATCAGTCTTCAATGGTGGGAAGTAACCAAGTACAGTAAACCCTCCTATATCGCAGTTTTATTACTGGACACATTAGTCTTTACTGTACTTAAGTACATTTTTGTTGTCTCTACTTTTTTTTTACTGTCAACAATTTACTTTCACTCTTTAAATTTGAAACCTGTGATTTCTCTTCCTTACTTTGTCACAAATAGAATGACTTTTTTCTACTTCTATGGATGGTGACGTGTAAAAAAAACAAAAAACGGTGCATCCACATTGAAGGGTCGCCCAACTTTGCTGCGTCCCGCTGTTCAACTATTTTGCGTCACCCCATTAGTCCCATTAGGCTCTCTGGTTGAAGGCGCTAACGTGGAAACAGGATCGAGGACCAAGGAGCTTATCAATATTGTAAACAAATTAGATTTGACCCATTTGTGTTTGTCTTCTTTCGTCTTGCAGACGTCAGTGAATATCTTCTTCCTGAGCGGCAGCAGTCAGTGTCCCCTCACATCAAAGAGAAAGAGGAGGAGGAAGAGGTTCAACACATCAAAGAGGAGGAGGAAGAGTTCCCTCACATGAAAGAGGAAGAGCAGGAGAAAATCATCAAGGTTCCATCCACTGGTGTCCCTTTGAAGAGTGAAGATGAAGGTCGAAGTGAGGAGAGACGAGGGGCGGAGCCACCAAACGGCAACAGCTCAAGTGACGGAGACCACTGTGGAGGATCACAAACAGACGGTGATGATGATGATGATGATGTTGATGAACAGTTGGAAGGTGATATGACATGTCACACTGCCAATAAATGCTGGAAATGTTCTAAATGTAGGAAAACATTTGCTTCTAAGAGCAATTTCAAACGACACATGAAAATACACACTGGAGAGAAGCCCTTTGCATGCTCAGTTTGTGGGCAAAGATTCTCCCGAAAGGGAAGCTTAAAAATACACGCAAGAACACACACTGGTGAGAAACCTTTTGGATGCTTAGTTTGTGGGCAAAGGTTCTCTGTGAAGAGTGGCTTAAAAATACACACAAGAACACACACTGGTGAGAAACCTTTTGGATGCTTAGTTTGTGGGCAAAGGTTCTCTTTGAAGAGTTGCTTAACAATACACACAAGAACACACGCCGGTGAGAAGCCTTTTGCCTGCTCAGTTTGTGGTCAAAGATTCACACAGAAGGGATACTTAAAAAGTCACACAAGAACGCACACTGGTGAGAAACCTTTTGCATGCTCAGTTTGTGGTCAAAGATTCTCCCAAAAGGGAACCTTAAAAAGTCACACAAGAACGCACACTGGTGAGAAACCTTTTGCCTGCTCAGTTTGTGGTCAAAGTTTCTCTGAAAAGGGAACTTTAATAACACACACAAGAACTCACACTGGTGAGAAACCTTTTGCTTGCTCAGTTTGTGGTCAAAGATTCTCCATAAAGAAAAACTTAAAAATACACACAAGAACACACACTGGTGAGAAACCTTTTGCCTGCACAGTTTGTGGTCAAACTTTCTCTCAGAAGGGAACATTAAAAGGTCACACAAGAACGCACACTGGTGAGAAACCTTTTGCATGCTCAGTTTGTGGTCAAAGATTCTCCATAAAGAAAAGCTTAAAAATACACACAAAAACACACACTGGTGAGAAACCTTTTGTATGCTCAGTTTGTGGGCAAAGGTTCTCTCGAAAGGGACATTTGACACGTCACACAAGAACACACACTGGAGAGAAGCCTTTTTCCTGCTCAGGTTGTGGTCAAAGATTCTCCATCAAGAACAACTTAAAAATACACACAAGAACACACACTGGTGAGAAACCTTTTGCCTGCACAGTTTGTGGTCAAAGGTTCTCTGTGAAGAGTTACTTAAAAATACACACACGAACCCACACTGGTGAGAAACCTTTTGTATGCTCGGTTTGTGGTCAAAGATTCTCTCGTAAGGGAACCTTAAAAGGTCACACAAGAACGCACACTGGTGAGAAACCTTTTGCATGCTCAGTTTGTGGTCAAAGATTCTCCATAAAGAAAAGCTTAAAAAAACACACAAGAACGCACACTGGTGAGAAACCTTTTGCATGCTCAGTTTGTGGGCAAAGGTTCTCTCGAAAGGGACATTTGACACGTCACGCAAGAACACACACTGGAGAGAAGCCTTTTTCCTGCTCAGGTTGTGGTCAAAGATTCTCTCGTAAGGCTCTGGTTAAGACACACAAGTGTCCTGGTGAGACAAGCAGTGATCAAGAAGAATAACTGAAATATCACACAGCCATAAGTATTCAGACCCCAACAAAGGGTCGGAATACTTATGGCTGTGTGATATTTCACTTTTTCTTTTTTCATAAATCAGCAAAAATTTCAACCATTATTATTTTTTCTGTCAATATGGGGTGCTGTGTGTACATTAATGAGGGAAAAAAATGAAGTGATTTTAGCAAATGGAAGATATACAACGTAATACCAGCTTGAACAAGGCAGTGTTTAGAAACTCTAGCAATTTCCTGAAAAGTTGTCATTTTGAAGGTGAGGGGATTCCACCTGACAGCTGCGATATACAAATATGACCAATGACTGCCACTTCATAGTATGGTACATTCCTTTTCCCACACCAGCTATGCCAGTGCTTTTCAATTTTCTATTGTGTTGATGAAAAAGGGGTGTTCGAAAGGGAATTAGTTATTTACCAATTGCTCCAAAATGTATTGATATTATTGGAAATGAGTGCCAATTTCATTTTCTTGAGCATGCATGCATTTTGTCCAATGTTTTAGTGATGTCAATATCAAATAAATGAATGATTGATTGAAATAGACTGTAAAAAAAAACTGACTTTTGGTGCTAAACTGTAACGTGTATTTGTGATCCTGAATAAAGTACACTGCTTAAAACAGTGAGGGTGACTCCATTTACTTGTACATCAAATCCATTTTCCCCATTGAAAAGAATTGAAAAAGAATTGTTTCCTCAGTACCCAGTAAATATTGAATTCATGTTTGACATTTTAAGTGTTTAAAGGAAACATTCTGATACTGTCCTTGAATTTTTACGAAAGAAAAAAATGCCGACATTAACTGCCATGATCTTTGCATTGAAAAATAGCAGAACTGAAAGTTGAAAACCAACAGGTTTAAGAAGTATTTGGTAGCCTTCACGCAAAAAAATGTACATTTTGCTTCCCAGCTGAAAGGAGTTTGCAGTTTAGAAGATCACCGCAAGCTGCAATTTTATATTGAGTGACCGTCTCGAGCTCGTTCCATGTCGTTGTCGTGTGTTGCCAAAATGTAAAGTAATGGACACCAATGTCATGGACATGCTCTCGCCCAAAGGCATTGACCCCCAAACCCCGGACTGAGCTACATTGCTGTCGCCGCTCCCCCGCCGAGACAGACGGCCACGGGGATGCTACATTTAACTTCGCACACGGACGCTAAATGAATTACCAGCCAGTCCCAAGTAGCTCATCAAAGCTGCGATACGGACACTGGTTTCTCACTCGGACGCTAAGTCAATTAACTTTCACCCCCAGCCAGCCTGAAGTGTCTCATCAACAAAGACTTTTTTGGGGGGGGACGCCGGCTTGATCACCAAGAAGGTGAGGAACCCGCTGTTTGCTGGCTCGCGTTCGACCAACTTGCCGAAGACTGGCTTAGCCAGGAAGCCATGAGGTGGCGAGGAACCATCGGACCCCTCCCCGCCGCAGGGCATCCTGCCAGCGCTCCGAGCTCCCCTTTCGGGTGCCCGGGCAAACTCCGTCGGGAATGAAGCGGGCAGCGCACGTCCGCTCCGAACGTCTTGCGAATAGCGACATACGGGCTCCGGCCGCCCTGCCTGGGTAAATTTTTAATCCCGCTCTCCTTTTTTCCCCCCTTCCTTTTCCGCCAAATCCACCTGTTCCCCGTGCAGACCAGACCGGCCAAACATCCGGGAAATCGACCAGCCTGCGTAAATTCTGTTCCATCCAAAGTAATTCCAGCTTGTGGTCTACTGAAAGTACAGATTAGTGCATATTTGTGTTTAGATGAACAAGAACAGGAACCCCCAGCTATATGCATTGTCAATACACGCTCATTCCACCCTCACATCACAAGCTCAGCCAATGTTTGTCCTTCGTTTGCTTTTTCCTGCCTTGTTTCCTTGTAGATTCCCCCTGGTAAGAGATCATGAAATCTTCTATAAAAATTCACTACCTGTAGCATTTGTGTGTGTTTGGGTTCGACAAAAGACCTCTGGCTATCGAGAACTCATCTAATTTCTGCAGCAAACTTCAGATTACAAGACAGATAAAAGGTTTGTCGTCGCTTTCTCCTAAATTTTATTCGACGAAAGTGACGCGGTGCCCTTCACGAGACAAATTTATTTATAACGCTGAAACAGAAATCATGCTTTCCTTTGTTTTCTGTTTTACTGCAATTTCCACACAATTTATGACGTACGCCATACAGAGAATCACATTTTCTGTTGACATGGCAATATTCTCACTCTGCTTTTTATTTTGGACCCTCTTCACTGATTTTATTGACCACTTTAACCGGACTGAT
>NW_026904366.1:20000-22500 GCF_024500275.1 Phycodurus eques | reverse complement strand
TTGCACAGTCTCAGCAAAGCCCAGCATTCATCCCAAAATGTAACAAAGTAGCCTTAATGCCCGAGGTCCATGCGGGAAATCAGAGCTCCCTTCCGGGACTCAGATGAGACGAGCTCCATGCTGGAAGTGAGAGCCCCATGCCTAATGCCCGAGGTCCATGCGGGAAATCAGAGCTCCCTTCCGGGTCTCAGATGAGACGAGCTCCATGCTGGAAGTCAGCGCTTAATGCCAGAGGTCCATGCGGGAAATCAGAGCTCCCTTCTGGGACTCAGATGAGACGAGCTCCATGCTGGAAGTCAGAGCTTAATGCCCGAGGTCCATGCGGGAAATAAGAGCTCCCTTCTGGGACTCAGATGAGACGAGCTCCATGCTGGAAGTCAGAGCTTAATGCCAGAGGTCCATGCGGGAAATCAGAGCTCCCTTCTGGGACTCAGATGAGACGAGCTCCATGCTGGAAGTCAGAGCGTAATGCCAGAGGTCCATGCGGGAAATCAGAGCTCCCTTCCGGGTCTCAGATGAGACGAGCTCCATGCTGGAAGTCAGCGCTTAATGCCAGAGGTCCATGCGGGAAATCAGAGCTCCCTTCTGGGACTCAGATGAGACGAGCTCCATGCAAGCCAAAGATCCCAAAATGCAGCGGCACTAAGTCCCAGCCTGGACCCCAAAACGGACCATCATGTATTCCAAAATGCAGCGGCACTCAGTCCCAAAACGGACCCGCATGGATCCCAAAATGCAGCGGCACTCAGTCCCAGCAAAGTACCAGCACGCATCCCAAAATGTCACAAAGTCGCCTATCCGGAGCTCACGCAAAGCATCTTGCACAGTCTCAGCAAAGCCCAGCATTCATCCCAAAATGTAACAAAGTAGCCTTAATGCCCGAGGTCCATGCGGGAAATCAGAGCTCCCTTCCGGGACTCAGATGAGACGAGCTCCATGCTGGAAGTGAGAGCCCCATGCCTAATGCCCGAGGTCCATGCGGGAAATCAGAGCTCCCTTCCGGGTCTCAGATGAGACGAGCTCCATGCTGGAAGTCAGCGCTTAATGCCAGAGGTCCATGCGGGAAATCAGAGCTCCCTTCTGGGACTCAGATGAGACGAGCTCCATGCTGGAAGTCAGAGCTTAATGCCCGAGGTCCATGCGGGAAATAAGAGCTCCCTTCTGGGACTCAGATGAGACGAGCTCCATGCTGGAAGTCAGAGCTTAATGCCAGAGGTCCATGCGGGAAATCAGAGCTCCCTTCTGGGACTCAGATGAGACGAGCTCCATGCTGGAAGTCAGAGCGTAATGCCAGAGGTCCATGCGGGAAATCAGAGCTCCCTTCCGGGTCTCAGATGAGACGAGCTCCATGCTGGAAGTCAGCGCTTAATGCCAGAGGTCCATGCGGGAAATCAGAGCTCCCTTCTGGGACTCAGATGAGACGAGCTCCATGCAAGCCAAAGATCCCAAAATGCAGCGGCACTAAGTCCCAGCCTGGACCCCAAAACGGACCATCATGTATTCCAAAATGCAGCGGCACTCAGTCCCAAAACGGACCCGCATGGATCCCAAAACGCAGCGGCACTCAGTCCCAGCAAAGTACCAGCACGCATCCCAAAATGTCACAAAGTCGCCTATCCGGAGCTCACGCAAAGCATCTTGCACAGTCTCAGCAAAGCCCAGCATTTATCCCAAAATGTAACAAAGTAGCCTATCCGGAGGTCACCCAGATCGGGGAAAGTGTACAAGTGTTTGATTCCGCCAGTGATGCCCTAAAATGTGAATAACTATCCCGAAAACTTGCTCCATTCAAATGAATGGCGTTTCTACCAGAGGCCGTTTACGGGTGTAGTACCGATTTCGGTCGTGCGGGGCGCTGCAGACATGTCTTTCCTACACCCCTCAGTGTGGTGGCCTTGGCTGTCAAGTCTTTATTTTCGTCGATAGACTTTTCGGGGCAGTCGACGGGATATTGAGGAGACACGTTTTCAGTACATTGACTCTGTCTGCGTTTGGCACTTGGGAGACTTAGGATTTGGTCGCCTCTTATCCTTTTGATTTTTTCGCCTTCTCCACGACACTCGGGCCGGCATGGGGAGAGCGCGCGCGCAGCGTGAACGGGCCGCTCCCTCCCTCCCGCCCGACCCCTACCCCGACCGAATGGCACTCGTGACCCGCCCTTGGGGGGCCCCCGCCGGCCGGCCCGGCCCTGCGCCGGTGCCGGTGCGGGCGGGCGGTTCCCCCAGCCTGCGGGTTCGCATCGTCGGCCTCCGAAGGCGGCGCTCTCGCGTTCGCGGGCACGCTAGGCAGGCCGTGGCTCCAAGGCGAGACCGAGAAGCTCCGTCTCCCCGCCGCACAGCAGTCCTCCTCCGGTGCCCGCCGCGCCCGGTCTGCGTCAGCCGGCCACTGGCGTCTGCCGTCCGTTGACCCTCGCGCGGCGGGCCTCCCGGCGAGCGCGCACCCTCTCGAAGTCGTCCCAGACGGACGAGCGCGGGCTTTAATGGCCCGCCTCTCCAGCTTC
>NW_026904366.1:0-10000 GCF_024500275.1 Phycodurus eques | reverse complement strand
CCCAGCCTGGACCCCAAAACGGACCATCATGTATTCCAAAATGCAGCGGCACTCAGTCCCAAAACGGACCCGCATGGATCCCAAAATGCAGCGGCACTCAGTCCCAGCAAAGTACCAGCACGCATCCCAAAATGTCACAAAGTCGCCTATCCGGAGCTCACGCAAAGCATCTTGCACAGTCTCAGCAAAGCCCAGCATTCATCCCAAAATGTAACAAAGTAGCCTTAATGCCCGAGGTCCATGCGGGAAATCAGAGCTCCCTTCCGGGACTCAGATGAGACGAGCTCCATGCTGGAAGTGAGAGCCCCATGCCTAATGCCCGAGGTCCATGCGGGAAATCAGAGCTCCCTTCCGGGTCTCAGATGAGACGAGCTCCATGCTGGAAGTCAGCGCTTAATGCCAGAGGTCCATGCGGGAAATCAGAGCTCCCTTCTGGGACTCAGATGAGACGAGCTCCATGCTGGAAGTCAGAGCTTAATGCCCGAGGTCCATGCGGGAAATAAGAGCTCCCTTCTGGGACTCAGATGAGACGAGCTCCATGCTGGAAGTCAGAGCTTAATGCCAGAGGTCCATGCGGGAAATCAGAGCTCCCTTCTGGGACTCAGATGAGACGAGCTCCATGCTGGAAGTCAGAGCGTAATGCCAGAGGTCCATGCGGGAAATCAGAGCTCCCTTCCGGGTCTCAGATGAGACGAGCTCCATGCTGGAAGTCAGCGCTTAATGCCAGAGGTCCATGCGGGAAATCAGAGCTCCCTTCTGGGACTCAGATGAGACGAGCTCCATGCAAGCCAAAGATCCCAAAATGCAGCGGCACTAAGTCCCAGCCTGGACCCCAAAACGGACCATCATGTATTCCAAAATGCAGCGGCACTCAGTCCCAAAACGGACCCGCATGGATCCCAAAATGCAGCGGCACTCAGTCCCAGCAAAGTACCAGCACGCATCCCAAAATGTCACAAAGTCGCCTATCCGGAGCTCACGCAAAGCATCTTGCACAGTCTCAGCAAAGCCCAGCATTCATCCCAAAATGTAACAAAGTAGCCTTAATGCCCGAGGTCCATGCGGGAAATCAGAGCTCCCTTCCGGGACTCAGATGAGACGAGCTCCATGCTGGAAGTCAGCGCTCCATGCTTAATGCCCGAGGTCCATGCGGAGAATAGAGCTCCCTTCCGGGTCTCAGATGAGACGAGCTCCATGCTGGAAGTCAGAGCTTAATGCCAGAGGTCCATGCGGGAAATAAGAGCTCCCTTCTGGACTCAGATGAGACGAGCTCCATGCTGGAAGTCAGAGCTAATGCCCGAGGTCCATGCGGGAAGTCAGAGCTCCCCTTCTGGGACTCAGATGAGACGAGCTCCATGCTGGAAGTCAAAAGCCCCATGCTAATGCCCGAGGTCCATGCGGGAAATCAGAGCTCCCTTCACGGGACTCAGATGAGACGAGCTCCATGCTGGAAGTTCAGAGCTCCATGCTTAATGCCCGAGGTCCATGCGGGAAGTCAGAGTCTGGGACTCAGATGAGACGAGCTCCATGCTGGAAGTCAGAGCTTAATGCCAGAGGTCCATGCGGGAAATCAGAGCTCCCTTCTGGGACTCAGATGAGACGAGCTCCATGCTGGAAGTCAGAGCGTAATGCCAGAGGTCCATGCGGGAAATCAGAGCTCCCTTCCGGGTCTCAGATGAGACGAGCTCCATGCTGGAAGTCAGCGCTTAATGCCAGAGGTCCATGCGGGAAATCAGAGCTCCCTTCTGGGACTCAGATGAGACGAGCTCCATGCAAGCCAAAGATCCCAAAATGCAGCGGCACTAAGTCCCAGCCTGGACCCCAAAACGGACCATCATGTATTCCAAAATGCAGCGGCACTCAGTCCCAAAACGGACCCGCATGGATCCCAAAATGCAGCGGCACTCAGTCCCAGCAAAGTACCAGCACGCATCCCAAAATGTCACAAAGTCGCCTATCCGGAGCTCACGCAAAGCATCTTGCACAGTCTCAGCAAAGCCCAGCATTCATCCCAAAATGTAACAAAGTAGCCTTAATGCCCGAGGTCCATGCGGGAAATCAGAGCTCCCTTCCGGGTCTCAGATGAGACGAGCTCCATGCTGGAAGTCAGAGCTCCATGCTTAATGCCCGAGGTCCATGCGGGAAATAAGAGCTCCCTTCTGGGACTCAGATGAGACGAGCTCCATGCTGGAAGTCAGAGCTCCATGCTTAATGCCAGAGGTCCATGCGGGAAATCAGAGCTCCCTTCTGGGACTCAGATGAGACGAGCTCCATGCTGGAAGTCAGAGCCCCATGCTTAATGCCAGAGGTCCATGCGGGAAATCAGAGCTCCCTTCTGGGACTCAGATGAGACGAGCTCCATGCAAGCCAAAGATCCCAAAATGCAGCGGCACTAAGTCCAGCCTGGACCCCAAAACGGACCATCATGTATTCCAAAATGCAGCGGCACTCAGTCCCAAAACGGACCCGCATGGATCCCAAAATGCAGCGGCACTCAGTCCCAGCAAAGTACCAGCACGCATCCCAAAATGTCACAAAGTCGCCTATCCGGAGCTCACGCAAAGCATCTTGCACAGTCTCAGCAAAGCCCAGCATTCATCCCAAAATGTAACAAAGTAGCCTTAATGCCCGAGGTCCATGCGGGAAATCAGAGCTCCCTTCCGGGACTCAGATGAGACGAGCTCCATGCTGGAAGTGAGAGCCCCATGCCTAATGCCCGAGGTCCATGCGGGAAATCAGAGCTCCCTTCCGGGTCTCAGATGAGACGAGCTCCATGCTGGAAGTCAGCGCTTAATGCCAGAGGTCCATGCGGGAAATCAGAGCTCCCTTCTGGGACTCAGATGAGACGAGCTCCATGCTGGAAGTCAGAGCTTAATGCCCGAGGTCCATGCGGGAAATAAGAGCTCCCTTCTGGGACTCAGATGAGACGAGCTCCATGCTGGAAGTCAGAGCTTAATGCCAGAGGTCCATGCGGGAAATCAGAGCTCCCTTCTGGGACTCAGATGAGACGAGCTCCATGCTGGAAGTCAGAGCCATGCTAATGCCAGAGGTCCATGCGGGAAATCAGAGCTCCCTTCCGGGACTCAGATGAGACGAGCTCCATGCTGGAAGTCAGAGCGTAATGCCAGAGGTCCATGCGGGAAATCAGAGCTCCCTTCTGGGACTCAGATGAGACGAGCTCCATGCAAGCCAAAGATCCCAAAATGCAGCGGCACTAAGTCCCAGCCTGGACCCCAAAACGGACCATCATGTATTCCAAAATGCAGCGGCACTCAGTCCCAAAACGGACCCGCATGGATCCCAAAATGCAGCGGCACTCAGTCCCAGCAAAGTACCAGCACGCATCCCAAAATGTCACAAAGTCGCCTATCCGGAGCTCACGCAAAGCATCTTGCACAGTCTCAGCAAAGCCCAGCATTCATCCCAAAATGTAACAAAGTAGCCTTAATGCCCGAGGTCCATGCGGGAAATCAGAGCTCCCTTCTGGGACTCAGATGAGACGAGCTCCATGCTGGAAGTCAAAGCCCCATGCTTAATGCCCGAGGTCCATGCGGGAAATCAGAGCTCCCTTCCTGGGACTCAGATGAGACGAGCTCCATGCTGGAAGTCAGAGCTTAATGCCAGAGGTCCATGCGGGAAATCAGAGCTCCCTTCTGGGACTCAGATGAGACGAGCTCCATGCTGGAAGTCAGAGCTTAATGCCAGAGGTCCATGCGGGAAATCAGAGCTCCCTTCTGGGACTCAGATGAGACGAGCTCCATGCTGGAAGTGAGAGCCCCATGCCTAATGCCCGAGGTCCATGCGGGAAATCAGAGCTCCCTTCTGGGACTCAGATGAGACGAGCTCCATGCTGGAAGTCAGAGCCCCATGCCTTAATGCCCGAGGTCCATGCGGGAAATAAGAGCTCCCTTCTGGGACTCAGATGAGACGAGCTCCATGCTGGAAGTCAGAGCTCCATGCTTAATGCCCGAGGTCCATGCGGGAAATCAGAGCTCCCTTCCGGGTCTCAGATGAGACGAGCTCCATGCTGGAAGTCAGAGCTTAATGCCAGAGGTCCATGCGGGAAATCAGAGCTCCCTTCCGGGTCTCAGATGAGACGAGTTCCATGCTGGAAGTCAGCGCTCCATGCTTAATGCCCGAGGTCCATGCGGGAAGTCGGAGCTCCCTTCTGGGACTCAGATGAGACGAGCTCCATGCAAGCCAAAGATCCCAAAATGCAGCGGCACTAAGTCCCAGCCTGGACCCCAAAACGGACCATCATGTATTCCAAAATGCAGCGGCACTCAGTCCCAAAACGGACCCGCATGGATCCCAAAATGCAGCGGCACTCAGTCCCAGCAAAGTACCAGCACGCATCCCAAAATGTCACAAAGTCGCCTATCCGGAGCTCACGCAAAGCATCTTGCACAGTCTCAGCAAAGCCCAGCATTCATCCCAAAATGTAACAAAGTAGCCTTAATGCCCGAGGTCCATGCGGGAAATCAGAGCTCCCTTCCGGGACTCAGATGAGACGAGCTCCATGCTGGAAGTGAGAGCCCCATGCCTAATGCCCGAGGTCCATGCGGGAAATCAGAGCTCCCTTCTGGGACTCAGATGAGACGAGCTCCATGCTGGAAGTCAGAGCCCCATGCTAATGCCCGAGGTCCATGCGGGAAATCAGAGCTCCCTTCTGGGACTCAGATGAGACGAGCTCCATGCTGGAAGTCAGAGCTTAATGCCAGAGGTCCATGCGGGAAATCAGAGCTCCCTTCTGGGACTCAGATGAGACGAGCTCCATGCTGGAAGTCAGAGCTTAATGCCCGAGGTCCATGCGGGAAATCAGAGCTCCCTTCTGGGACTCAGATGAGACGAGCTCCATGCTGGAAGTCAGAGCTTAATGCCAGAGGTCCATGCGGGAAATCAGAGCTCCCTTCTGGGACTCAGATGAGACGAGCTCCATGCTGGAAGTCAGAGCTTAATGCCAGAGGTCCATGCGGGAAATCAGAGCTCCCTTCTGGGACTCAGATGAGACGAGCTCCATGCTGGAAGTCAGAGCCCATGCCTAATGCCCGAGGTCCATGCGGGAAATCAGAGCTCCCTTCTGGGACTCAGATGAGACGAGCTCCATGCTGGAAGTCAGAGCGTAATGCCAGAGGTCCATGCGGGAAATCAGAGCTCCCTTCTGGGACTCAGATGAGACGAGCTCCATGCAAGCCAAAGATCCCAAAATGCAGCGGCACTAAGTCCCAGCCTGGACCCCAAAACGGACCATCATGTATTCCAAAATGCAGCGGCACTCAGTCCCAAAACGGACCCGCATGGATCCCAAAATGCAGCGGCACTCAGTCCCAGCAAAGTACCAGCACGCATCCCAAAATGTCACAAAGTCGCCTATCCGGAGCTCACGCAAAGCATCTTGCACAGTCTCAGCAAAGCCCAGCATTCATCCCAAAATGTAACAAAGTAGCCTTAATGCCCGAGGTCCATGCGGGAAATCAGAGCTCCCTTCCGGGTCTCAGATGAGACGAGCTCCATGCTGGAAGTGAGAGCCCCATGCCTAATGCCCGAGGTCCATGCGGGAAATAAGAGCTCCCTTCTGGGACTCAGATGAGACGAGCTCCATGCTGGAAGTCAGAGCTCCATGCTTAATGCCCGAGGTCCATGCGGGAAATCAGAGCTCCCTTCCGGGTCTCAGATGAGACGAGCTCCATGCTGGAAGTCAGAGCTTAATGCCAGAGGTCCATGCGGGAAATCAGAGCTCCCTTCTGGGACTCAGATGAGACGAGCTCCATGCAAGCCAAAGATCCCAAAATGCAGCGGCACTAAGTCCCAGCCTGGACCCCAAAACGGACCATCATGTATTCCAAAATGCAGCGGCACTCAGTCCCAAAACGGACCCGCATGGATCCCAAAATGCAGCGGCACTCAGTCCCAGCAAAGTACCAGCACGCATCCCAAAATGTCACAAAGTCGCCTATCCGGAGCTCACGCAAAGCATCTTGCACAGTCTCAGCAAAGCCCAGCATTCATCCCAAAATGTAACAAAGTAGCCTTAATGCCCGAGGTCCATGCGGGAAATCAGAGCTCCCTTCCGGGTCTCAGATGAGACGAGCTCCATGCTGGAAGTCAGAGCTTAATGCCAGAGGTCCATGCGGGAAATAAGAGCTCCCTTCTGGGACTCAGATGAGACGAGCTCCATGCTGGAAGTCAGAGCCCCATGCCTAATGCCCGAGGTCCATGCGGGAAATCAGAGCTCCCTTCTGGGACTCAGATGAGACGAGCTCCATGCTGGAAGTCAGAGCGTAATGCCAGAGGTCCATGCGGGAAATCAGAGCTCCCTTCTGGGACTCAGATGAGACGAGCTCCATGCAAGCCAAAGATCCCAAAATGCAGCGGCACTAAGTCCCAGCCTGGACCCCAAAACGGACCATCATGTATTCCAAAATGCAGCGGCACTCAGTCCCAAAACGGACCCGCATGGATCCCAAAATGCAGCGGCACTCAGTCCCAGCAAAGTACCAGCACGCATCCCAAAATGTCACAAAGTCGCCTATCCGGAGCTCACGCAAAGCATCTTGCACAGTCTCAGCAAAGCCCAGCATTCATCCCAAAATGTAACAAAGTAGCCTATCCGCAGGTCACCCAGATCGGGGAAATTGTACAAGTGTTTGATTCCGCCAGTGATGCCCTAAAATGTGAATAAGTATCCCGAAAACTTGCTCCATTCAAATGAATGGCGTTTCTACCAGAGGCCGTTTACGGGTGTAGTGCCGATTTCGGTCGTGCGGGGCGCTGCAGACATGTCTTCCCTACACCCCTCAGTGTGGTGGCCTTGGCCGTCAAGTCTTTAACTCCGTCCGCGTAGACTTTTCGGGGCAGTCGACGGGATATTGAGGAGACACGTTTTCAGTACTTTGACTCCGTCTGCGTTTGGCATTTAGGCGCCACTTGAGGCGTTTTCGGGACACTCTGCCTTCACCACGACACTCGGGCCGGCATGGGGGGGAGAGCGCGCAGCCCCTCCCTTTCTCCCGCCCGACCCCTACCCCGACCGAATGGCACTCGTGACCCGCCCTTGGGGGGCCCCCGCCGACCGGCCCGGCCCTGCGCCGGTGTCGGTGCGGGCGGGCGGTTCCCCCAGCCTGCGGGTTCGCATCGTCGTCGTCGTCGTCCCCGGCCTCCGAAGGCGGCGTTCGCGGGCACGCTAGGCAGGCCGGGGCTCCAAGGCGAGACCGAGACGCTCCGGTGCCCGCCGCGCCCGGTCTGCGTCAGCCGGCCACTGGCGTCTGCCGTCCGTTGGGCCTCCCGGCGAGCGCGCACCCTCTCGAAGTCGTCCCGGACGGACGAGCGCGGGCTTTAACGGCCCGCCTCTCCAGCTTCCAGCCGTCTCAGTCGCGGCGGCCGTCGACCGGCCGGTGGGGTGAGCGTTTTGGGCAGGCAGGTGCAGGGCCCTCGCCGCCGCCAACCACTGCCCGCAAGCGTCCGGGAAACCACAAGTCTTTGGGATCCGGGGGGAGTATGGTTGAAAAGCTGAAACTTAAAGGAATTGACGGAAGGGCACCTACCAGGAGGGGAGCCTGCGGCTTAATTTTACTCAACACGGGGGACCGGACCCGTGCCGAGCTACCAGGGAGGTGGCGGGGGCAAGTCAGAGCTCCATGCGAAGCCAAAGCCCCATGCTTAATGCCCGAGGTCCATGCGGGAAATCAGAGCTCCCTTCAGTGTCTCAGATGAGACGAGCTCCATGCTGGAAGTCAGAGCTCCATGCTTAATGCCCGAGGTCCATGCGGGAAATCAGAGCTCCCTTCAGTGTCTCAGATGAGACGAGCTCCATGCTGGAAGTCAGAGCCCCATGCTTAATGCCCGAGGTCCATGCGGGAAATCAGAGCTCCCTTCTGGGACTCAGATGAGACGAGCTCCATGCTGGAAGTCAAAGCCCCATGCTTAATGCCCGAGGTCCATGCGGGAAATCAGAGCTCCCTTCTGGGACTCAGATGAGACGAGCTCCATGCTGGAAGTGAGAGCCCCATGCCTAATGCCCGAGGTCCATGCGGGAAATGAGAGCTCCCTTCTGGGACTCAGATGAGACGAGCTCCATGCTGGAAGTCAAAGCCCCATGCTTAATGCCCGAGGTCCATGCGGGAAATCAGAGCTCCCTTCTGGGACTCAGATGAGACGAGCTCCATGCTGGAAGTGAGAGCCCCATGCCTAATGCCCGAGGTCCATGCGGGAAATCAGAGCTCCCTTCTGGGACTCAGATGAGACGAGCTCCATGCTGGAAGTCAAAGCCCCATGCTTAATGCCCGAGGTCCATGCGGGAAATCAGAGCTCCCTTCTGGGACTCAGATGAGACGAGCTCCATGCTGGAAGTCAAAGCCCCATGCTTAATGCCCGAGGTCCATGCGGGAAATCAGAGCTCCCTTCTGGGACTCAGATGAGACGAGCTCCATGCTGGAAGTCAGAGCGTAATGCCAGAGGTCCATGCGGGAAATCAGAGCTCCCTTCTGGGACTCAGATGAGACGAGCTCCATGCAAGCCAAAGATCCCAAAATGCAGCGGCACTAAGTCCCAGCCTGGACCCCAAAACGGACCATCATGTATTCCAAAATGCAGCGGCACTCAGTCCCAAAACGGACCCGCATGGATCCCAAAATGCAGCGGCACTCAGTCCCAGAAAAGTACCAGCACGCATCCCAAAATGTCACAAAGTCGCCTATCCGGAGCTCACGCAAAGCATCTTGCACAGTCTCAGCAAAGCCCAGCATTCATCCCAAAATGTAACAAAGTAGCCTTAATGCCCGAGGTCCATGCGGGAAATCAGAGCTCCCTTCCGGGTCTCAGATGAGCCGAGCTCCATGCTGGAAGTGAGAGCCCCATGCCTAATGCCCGAGGTCCATGCGGGAAATAAGAGCTCCCTTCTGGGACTCAGATGAGACGAGCTCCATGCTGGAAGTGAGAGCTTAATGCCAGAGGTCCATGCGGGAAATCAGAGCTCCCTTCTGGGACTCAGATGAGACGAGCTCCATGCTGGAAGTCAGAGCTCCATGCTTAATGCCCGAGGTCCATGCGGGAAATCAGAGCTCCCTTCTGGGACTCAGATGAGACGAGCTCCATGCTGGAAGTGAGAGCCCCATGCCTAATGCCCGAGGTCCATGCGGGAAATGAGAGCTCCCTTCTGGGACTCAGATGAGACGAGCTCCATGCTGGAAGTCAAAGCCCCATGCTTAATGCCCGAGGTCCATGCGGGAAATCAGAGCTCCCTTCTGGGACTCAGATGAGACGAGCTCCATGCTGGAAGTGAGAGCCCCATGCCTAATGCCCGAGGTCCATGCGGGAAATGAGAGCTCCCTTCTGGGACTCAGATGAGACGAGCTCCATGCTGGAAGTCAAAGCCCCATGCTTAATGCCCGAGGTCCATGCGGGAAATCAGAGCTCCCTTCTGGGACTCAGATGAGACGAGCTCCATGCTGGAAGTCAAAGCCCAACGGACCATCATGTATTCCAAAATGCAGCGGCACTCAGTCCCAAAACGGACCCGCATGGATCCCAAAATGCAGCGGCACTCAGTCCCAGCAAAGTACCAGCACGCATCCCAAAATGTCACAAAGTCGCCTATCCGGAGCTCACGCAAAGCATCTTGCACAGTCTCAGCAAAGCCCAGCATTCATCCCAAAATGTAACAAAGTAGCCTTAATGCCCGAGGTCCATGCGGGAAATCACAGCTCCCTTCCGGGTCTCAGATGAGACGAGCTCCATGCTGGAAGTGAGAGCCCCATGCCTAATGCCCGAGGTCCATGCGGGAAATAAGAGCTCCCTTCTGGGACTCAGATGAGACGAGCTCCATGCTGGAAGTGAGAGCTTAATGCCAGAGGTCCATGCGGGAAATCAGAGCTCCCTTCTGGGACTCAGATGAGACGAGCTCCATGCTGGAAGTCAGAGCTCCATGCTTAATGCCCGAGGTCCATGCGGGAAATCAGAGCTCCCTTCTGGGACTCAGATGAGACGAGCTCCATGCTGGAAG
>NW_026904365.1:0-33488 GCF_024500275.1 Phycodurus eques | reverse complement strand
AAAATCACATAGGTCGTCATGTTACAATTTACTCAATAAAGGCCTACAACTGGAGAGAAACCGAGTGCTTTGACGCTCGCCGTTCGGCCCCACAGCCGTCCTGAGACTCGGGGAAGGCCTCCCCTGAAAGCTGGATTCCCACCGATCGTTTGTTTCAAATCTTAGCCCACTAGCTCAAAAGTAAGCGCTATAAAGTCCTGCCAAAGTCACATAAGTTGTCATGTTACAATTTAGTCAATAAAGGCCTATTACTGGAGCACAACCGAGTGCTTTGACGCGTGCCGTTCGGCCCCACGAGCTCCGAGAGGCTTCAAAGAGGCCTCCCTTGAAAGCTGGATTCCCAAGGCTTGTCTGTGTGAATTCCTAGCCCGCTAGGCTGAAACTAAGCGACCTAAAGTCGTGCCGAAGTCAAATCGGTCGTCATGGTACTCGAGCGAAACTGAGTGCTTTAACGCTCGCCGCTCGGCCCCACAGCCGTCCAGAGACTCGGGGGAGGCCTCCCCTGAAAGCTGCATTCCCACCGATCGTTTGTTTCAAATCTTAGCCCACTAGCTCAAACGTAAGCGCTAAAAAGTCCTGCCAAAGTCACATAGGTCGTCATGTTACAATTTAGTCAATAAAGGCCTACTACTGGAGCGAAACCGAGTGCTTTGACGCTCGCCGTTCGGCCCCACAGCCGTCCAGAGACTCGGGGGAGGCCTCCCCTGAAAGCTGGATTCCCACCGATCGTTTTTTTCAAATCTTAGCCCACTAGCTCAAAAGTAAGCGCTAGAAAGTCCTGCCAAAGTCACATAGGTTGTCATGTTACAATTTAGTCAATAAAGGCCTACGACTGGAGCGAAACCGAGTGCTTTGACGGTCGCCTTTCGGCCCCATGACCTCCGAGAGGCTTGGAAGAGGCCTCCCCTGAAAGCTGGATTCCCACCGATCATTTGTTTTAAATCTTAGCCCAGTAGCTGAAAAGTAGGCGCTAAAAAGTCCTGCCAAAATCACATAGGTCGTCATGTTACAATTTACTCAATAAAGGCCTACTACTGGAGAGAAACCGAGTGCTTTGATGCTCGCCGTTCGGCCCCACAGCCGTCCAGAAACTCGGGGGAGGCCTCCCCTGAAAGCTGGATTCCCACCGATCGTTTGTTTCAAATCTTAGCCCACTAGATCAAACGTAAGCGCTAAAAAGTCCTGCCAAAGTCACATAGGTCGTCATGTTACAATTTAGTCAATAAAGGCCTACTACTGGAGCGAAACAGAGTGCTTTGACGCTCGCCGTTCGGCCCCACAGCCGTCCAGAGACTCGGGGGAGGCCTCCCCTGAAAGCTGGATTCCCACCGATCGTTTGTTTCCAAACTTAGCCCACTAGCTCAAAAGTAAGCGCTAAAACGTTCTGCCAAAATCACATAGGTCGTCATGTTACAATTTAGTCAATAAAGGCCTACTACTGGAGCGAAACAGAGTGCTTTGACGCTTGCCGTTCGGCCCCACAGCCGTCCAGAGACTCGGGGGAGGCCTCCCCTGAAAGCTGGATTCCCACCGATCGTTTTTTTCAAATCTTAGCCCACTAGCTCAAAAGTAAGCGCTAGAAAGTCCTGCCAAAGTCACATAGGTTGTCATGTTACAATTTAGTCAATAAAGGCCTACTACTGGAGCGAAACCGATTGCTTTGACGCTCGCCGTTCGGACCCACGACCTCCGAGAGGCTTAGAAGAGGCCTCCCCTGAAAGCTGGATTTCCACCGATCGTTTTTTTCAAATCTTAGCCCACTAGCTCAAAAGTAAGCGCTATAAAGTCCTGCCAAAGTCACATAGGTTGTCATGTTACAATTTAGTCAATAAAGGCCTATTACTGGAGCAAAACCGAGTGCTTTGACGCTCGCCGTTCGGCCCCACGAGCTCCGAGAGGCTTGGAAGAGGCCTCCCTTGAAAGCTGGATTCCCAAGGCTTGTCTGTGTTAATTCCTAGCCCGCTAGGCTGAAACTAAGCGACCTAAAGTCGTGCCGAAGTCAAATCGGTCGTCATGGTACTCGAGCGAAACTGAGTGCTTTAACGCTCGCCGCTCGGCCCCACAGCCGTTCAGAGACTCGGGGGAGGCCTCCCCTGAAAGCTGCATTCCCACCGATCGTATGTTTCAAATCTTAGCCCACTGGCTCAAAAGTAAGCGCTAAAAAGTCCTGCCAAAGTCACATAGGTTGTCATGTTACAATTTAGTCAAAAAAGGCCTACGACTGGAGCGAAACCGAGTGCTTTGACGGTCGCCGTTGGGCCCCATGACCTCCGAGAGGCTTGGAAGAGGCCTCCCCTGAAAGCTGGATTCCCACCGATCATTTGTTTCAAATGTTAGCCCAGTAGCTGAAAAGTAGGCGCTAAAAAGTCCTGCCAAAATCACATAGGTCGTCATGTTACAATTTACTCAATAAAGGCCTACTACTGGAGAGAAACCGAGTGCTTTGATGCTCGCCGTTCGGCCCCACAGCTGTCCAGAGACTCGGGGGAGGCCTCCCCTGAAAGCTGGATTCCCACCGATCGTTTGTTTCAAATCTTAGCCCACTAGCTCAAACGTAAGCGCTAGAAAGTCCTGGCAAAGTCACATAGGTCGTCATGTTACAATTTAGTCAATAAAGGCCTACTACTGGAGCGAAACCGAGTGCTTTGACGCTCGCCGTTCGGCCCCACAGCCGTCCAGAGAATCGGGGGAGGCCTCCCCTGAAAGCTGGATTCCCACCGATCGTTTGTTTCAAAACTTAGCCCACTAGCTCAAAAGTAAGCGCTAATACGTTCTGCCAAAATCACATAGGTCGTCATGTTACAATTTAGTCAATAAAGGCCTACTACTGGAGCGAAACCGAGTGCTTTGACGCTCGCCGTTCGGCCCCACGAGCTCCGAGAGGCTTGGAAGAGGCCTCCCTTGAAAGCTGGATTCACAAGGCTTGTCTGTGTGAATTCCTAGCCCGCTAGGCTGAAATTAAGCGACCTAAAGTCGTGCCGAAGTCAAATCGGTCGTCATGGTACTCGAGCGAAACTGAGTGCTTTAACGCTCGCCGCTCGGCCCCACAGCCGTCCAGAGACTCGGGGGAGGCCTCCCCTGAAAGCTGCATTCCCACCGATCGTTTGTTTCAAATCTTAGCCCACTGGCTCAAAAGTAAGCGCTAAAAAGTCCTGCCAAAGTCACATAGGTTGTCATGTTACAATTTAGTCAATAAAGGCCTACGACTGGAGCGAAACCGAGTGCTTTGACGGTCGCCGTTCGGCCCCATGACCTCAGAGAGGCTTGGAAGAGGCCTCCCCTGAAAGCTGGATTCCCACCGATCGTTTGTTTCAAATCTTAGCCCAGTAGCTGAAAAGTAGGCGCTAAAAAATCCTTTCAAAATCACATAGGTCGTCATGTTACAATTTACTCAATAAAGGCCTACAACTGGAGAGAAACCGAGTGCTTTGACGCTCGCCGTTCGGCCCCACAGCCGTCCAGAGACTCGGGGGAGGTCTCCCCTGAAAGCTGGATTCCCACCGATCGTTTGTTTCAAAACTTAGCCCACTAGCTCAAAAGTAAGCGCTAAAACGTTCTGCCAAAATCACATAGGTCGTCATGTTACAATTTAGTCAATAAAGGCCTACTACTGGAGCGAAACCGAGTGCTTTGACGCTCGCCGTTCGGCCCCACGAGCTCCGAGAGGCTTGGAAGAGGCCTCCCTTGAAAGCTGGATTCGCAAGGCTTGTCTGTGTGAATTCCTAGCCCGCTAGGCTGAAATTAAGCGACCTAAAGTCGTGCCGAAGTCAAATCGGTCGTCATGGTAATCGAGCGAAACCGAGTGCTTTGACGGTCGCCGTTCGGCCCCACGACCTCCGAGAGGCTTGGAAGAAGCCTCCCCTGAAAGCTGGATTCCCACCGATAGTTTGTTTCAAATCTTAGCCCAGTAGCTCAAAAGTAAGCGCTAAAAAGTCCTGCCAAAGTCACATAGGTTGTCATGTTACAATTTAGTCAATAAAGGCCTACTACTGGAGCGAAACCGATTGCTTTGACGCTCGCCGTTCGGACCCACGACCTCCGAGAGGCTTGGAAGAGGCCTCCCCTGAAAGCTGGATTCCCACCGATCGTTTGTTTCAAATCTTAGCCCAGTAGCTCAAAAGTAAGCGCTAAAAAGTCCTGCCAAAGTCATATAGGTCGTCATGTTGCAATTTAGTCAATAAAGGCCTACTACTGGAGCGAAACCGAGTGCTTTGACGCTCGCCGTTCGGCCCCACAGCCGTCCAGAGACTCGGGGGAGGCCTCCCCTGAAAGCTGGATTCCCACCGATCGTTTTTTTTCAAATCTTAGCCCACTAGCTCAAAAGTAAGCGCTAGAAAGTCCTGCCAAAGTCACATAGGTTGTCATGTTACAATTTAGTCAATAAAGGCCTACGACTGGAGCGAAACCGATTGCTTTGACGCTCGCCGTTCGGACCCACGACCTCCGAGAGGCTTGGAAGAGGCCTCGCCTGAAAGCTGGATTCCCACCGATCGTTTGTTTCAAATCTTAGCCCAGTAGCTGAAAAGTAGGCGCTAAAATGTCCTGCCAAAATCATATAGGTCGTCATGTTACAATTTACTCAATAAAGGCCTACAACTGGAGAGAAACCGAGTGCTTTGACGCTCGCCGTTCGGCCCCACAGCCGTCCTGAGACTCGGGGAAGGCCTCCCCTGAAAGCTGGATTCCCACCGATCGTTTGTTTCAAATCTTAGCCCACTAGCTCAAAAGTAAGCGCTATAAAGTCCTGCCAAAGTCACATAAGTTGTCATGTTACAATTTAGTCAATAAAGGCCTATTACTGGAGCACAACCGAGTGCTTTGACGCGTGCCGTTCGGCCCCACGAGCTCCGAGAGGCTTCAAAGAGGCCTCCCTTGAAAGCTGGATTCCCAAGGCTTGTCTGTGTGAATTCCTAGCCCGCTAGGCTGAAACTAAGCGACCTAAAGTCGTGCCGAAGTCAAATCGGTCGTCATGGTACTCGAGCGAAACTGAGTGCTTTAACGCTCGCCGCTCGGCCCCACAGCCGTCCAGAGACTCGGGGGAGGCCTCCCCTGAAAGCTGCATTCCCACCGATCGTTTGTTTCAAATTTTAGCCCACTAGCTCAAACGTAAGCGCTAAAAAGTCCTGCCAAAGTCACATAGGTCGTCATGTTACAATTTAGTCAATAAAGGCCTACTACTGGAGCGAAACCGAGTGCTTTGACGCTCGCCGTTCGGCCCCACAGCCGTCCAGAGACTCGGGGGAGGCCTCCCCTGAAAGCTGGATTCCCACCGATCGTTTTTTTCAAATCTTAGCCCACTAGCTCAAAAGTAAGCGCTAGAAAGTCCTGCCAAAGTCACATAGGTTGTCATGTTACAATTTAGTCAATAAAGGCCTACGACTGGAGCGAAACCGAGTGCTTTGACGGTCGCCTTTCGGCCCCATGACCTCCGAGAGGCTTGGAAGAGGCCTCCCCTGAAAGCTGGATTCCCACCGATCATTTGTTTTAAATCTTAGCCCAGTAGCTGAAAAGTAGGCGCTAAAAAGTCCTGCCAAAATCACATAGGTCGTCATGTTACAATTTACTCAATAAAGGCCTACTACTGGAGAGAAACCGAGTGCTTTGATGCTCGCCGTTCGGCCCCACAGCCGTCCAGAAACTCGGGGGAGGCCTCCCCTGAAAGCTGGATTCCCACCGATCGTTTGTTTCAAATCTTAGCCCACTAGATCAAACGTAAGCGCTAAAAAGTCCTGCCAAAGTCACATAGGTCGTCATGTTACAATTTAGTCAATAAAGGCCTACTACTGGAGCGAAACAGAGTGCTTTGACGCTCGCCGTTCGGCCCCACAGCCGTCCAGAGACTCGGGGGAGGCCTCCCCTGAAAGCTGGATTCCCACCGATCGTTTGTTTCCAAACTTAGCCCACTAGCTCAAAAGTAAGCGCTAAAACGTTCTGCCAAAATCACATAGGTCGTCATGTTACAATTTAGTCAATAAAGGCCTACTACTGGAGCGAAACAGAGTGCTTTGACGCTTGCCGTTCGGCCCCACAGCCGTCCAGAGACTCGGGGGAGGCCTCCCCTGAAAGCTGGATTCCCACCGATCGTTTTTTTTCAAATCTTAGCCCACTAGCTCAAAAGTAAGCGCTAGAAAGTCCTGCCAAAGTCACATAGGTTGTCATGTTACAATTTAGTCAATAAAGGCCTACTACTGGAGCGAAACCGATTGCTTTGACGCTCGCCGTTCGGACCCACGACCTCCGAGAGGCTTAGAAGAGGCCTCCCCTGAAAGCTGGATTTCCACCGATCGTTTTTTTCAAATCTTAGCCCACTAGCTCAAAAGTAAGCGCTATAAAGTCCTGCCAAAGTCACATAGGTTGTCATGTTACAATTTAGTCAATAAAGGCCTATTACTGGAGCAAAACCGAGTGCTTTGACGCTCGCCGTTCGGCCCCACGAGCTCCGAGAGGCTTGGAAGAGGCCTCCCTTGAAAGCTGGATTCCCAAGGCTTGTCTGTGTTAATTCCTAGCCCGCTAGGCTGAAACTAAGCGACCTAAAGTCGTGCCGAAGTCAAATCGGTCGTCATGGTACTCGAGCGAAACTGAGTGCTTTAACGCTCGCCGCTCGGCCCCACAGCCGTTCAGAGACTCGGGGGAGGCCTCCCCTGAAAGCTGCATTCCCACCGATCGTATGTTTCAAATCTTAGCCCACTGGCTCAAAAGTAAGCGCTAAAAAGTCCTGCCAAAGTCACATAGGTTGTCATGTTACAATTTAGTCAAAAAAGGCCTACGACTGGAGCGAAACCGAGTGCTTTGACGGTCGCCGTTGGGCCCCATGACCTCCGAGAGGCTTGGAAGAGGCCTCCCCTGAAAGCTGGATTCCCACCGATCATTTGTTTCAAATGTTAGCCCAGTAGCTGAAAAGTAGGCGCTAAAAAGTCCTGCCAAAATCACATAGGTCGTCATGTTACAATTTACTCAATAAAGGCCTACTACTGGAGAGAAACCGAGTGCTTTGATGCTCGCCGTTCGGCCCCACAGCTGTCCAGAGACTCGGGGGAGGCCTCCCCTGAAAGCTGGATTCCCACCGATCGTTTGTTTCAAATCTTAGCCCACTAGCTCAAACGTAAGCGCTAGAAAGTCCTGGCAAAGTCACATAGGTCGTCATGTTACAATTTAGTCAATAAAGGCCTACTACTGGAGCGAAACCGAGTGCTTTGACGCTCGCCGTTCGGCCCCACAGCCGTCCAGAGACTCGGGGGTGGCCTCCCCTGAAAGCTGGATTCCAACCAATCGTTTGTTTCAAAACTTAGCCCACTAGCTCAAAAGTAAGCGCTAAAACGTTCTGCCAAAATCACATAGGTCGTCATGTTACAATTTATTCAATAAAGGCCTACTACTGGAGCGAAACCGAGTGCTTTGACGCTTGCCGTTCGGCCCCACAGCCGTCCAGAGACTCGGGGGAGGCCTCCCCTGAAAGCTGGATTCCCACCGATCGTTTTATTTTCAAATCTTAGCCCACTAGCTCAAAAGTAAGCGCTAGAAAGTCCTGCCAAAGTCACATAGGTTGTCATGTTACAATTTAGTCAAAAAAGGCCTACGACTGGAGCGAAACCGAGTGCTTTGACGGTCGCCGTTCGGCCCCATGACCTCCGAGAGGCTTGGAAGAGGCCTCCCCTGAAAGCTGGACTCCCACCGATCATTTGTTTCAAATGTTAGCCCAGTAGCTGAAAAGTAGGCGCTAAAAAGTCCTGCCAAAATCACATAGGTCGTCATGTTACAATTTACTCAATAAAGGCCTACTACTGGAGAGAAACCGAGTGCTTTGATGCTCGCCGTTCGGCCCCACAGCTGTCCAGAGACTCGGGGGAGGCCTCCCCTGAAAGCTGGATTCCCACCGATCGTTTGTTTCAAATGTTAGCCCACTAGCTCAAACGTAAGCGCTAGAAAGTCCTGGCAAAGTCACATAGGTCGTCATGTTACAATTTAGTCAATAAAGGTCTACTACTGGAGCGAAACCGAGTGCTTTGACGCTCGCCGTTCGGCCCCACAGCCGTCCAGAGACTCGGGGGAGGCCTCCCCTGAAAGCTGGATTCCCACCGATCGTTTGTTTCAAAACTTAGCCCACTAGCTCAAAAGTAAGCGCTAAAACATTCTGCCAAAATCACATAGGTCGTCATGTTACAATTTATTCAATAAAGGCCTACTACTGGAGCGAAACCGAGTGCTTTGACGCTTGCCGTTCGGCCCCACAGCCGTCCAGAGACTCGGGGGAGGCCTCCCCTGAAAGCTGGATTCCCACCGATCGTTTTATTTAAAATCTTAGCCCACTAGCTCAAAAGTAAGCGCTAGAAAGTCCTGCCAAAGTCACATAGGTCGTCATGTTACAATTTAGTCAATAAAGGCCTACTAATGGAGCGAAACCGAGTGCTTTGACGCTCGCCGTTCGGCCCCACGAGCTCCGAGAGGCTTGGAAGAGGCCTCCCTTGAAAGCTGGATTCGCAAGGCTTGTCTGTGTGAATTCCTAGCCCGCTAGGCTGAAATTAAGCGACCTAAAGTCGTGCCGAAGTCAAATCGGTCGTCATGGTAATCGAGCGAAACCGATTGCTTTGACGCTCGCCGTTCGGACCCACGACCTCCGAGAGGCTTGGAAGAGGCCTCCCCTGAAAGCTGGATTCCCACCGATCGTTTGTTTCAAATCTTAGCCCAGTAGCTGAAAAGTAAGCGCTAAAATGTCCTGCCAAAATCACATAGGTCGTCATGTTACAATTTACTCAATAAAGGCCTACAACTGGAGAGAAACCGAGTGCTTTGACGCTCGCCGTTCCGCCCCACAGCCGTCCTGAGACTCGGGGAAGGCCTACCCTGAAAGCTGGATTCCCACCGATCGTTTGTTTCAAATCTTAGCCCAGTAGCTGAAAAGTAGGCGCTAAAAAGTCCTGCCAAAATCACATAGGTCGTCATGTTACAATTTAGTCAATAAAGGCCTACTACTGGAGCGAAACCGAGTGCTTTGACGCTCGCCGTTCGGCCCCATAGCCGTCCAGAGACTCGGGGGAGGCCTCCCCTGAAAGCTGGATTCCCACCGATCGTTTGTTTCAAATCTTAGCTCACTAGCTCAAAAGTAAGCGCTAAAAAGTCCTGCCAAAATCACATAGGTCGTCATGTTACAATTTAGTCAATAAAGGCCTACTACTGGAGCGAAACCGAGTGCTTTGACGCTCGCCATTAGGCCCCACGACCTCTGAGAGGCTTGGAAGTGGCCTCCCCTGAAAGCTGGATTCCCAAGGATTGTCTGTGTGAATTCCTAGCCCGCTGGTCTGAAATTAAGCGACCTAAAGTCATGCCGAAGTCAAATCGTTCGTCATGGTACTCGAGCGAAACTGAGTGCTTTAACGCTCGACGCTCGGCCCCACAGCCGTCCAGAGACTCGGGGGAGGCCTCCCCTGAAAGCTGGATTCCCACCAATCGTTTGTTTCAAATCTTAGCCCAGTAGCTGAAAAGTAGGCGCAAAAAAGTCCTGCCAAAGTAACATAAGTTGTCATGTTACAATTTAGTCAATAAAGGCCTACTACTGGAGCGAAACCGAGTGCTTTGACGGTCGCCGTTCGGGCCCACGACCTCCGAGAGGCTTGGAAGAGGCCTCCCCTGAAAGCTGGATTCCCACCGATCGTTTGTTTCAAATCTTAGCCCAGTAGCTGAAAAGTAGGCGCTAAAAAGTCCTGCCAAAATCACATAGTTCGTCATGTTACAATTTAGTCAATAAAGGCCTCCTACTGGACCGAAACTGAGTGCTTTAACGCTCGCCGCTCGGCCCCACAGCCGTCCAGAGACTCGGGGGAGGCCTCCCCTGAAAGCTGGATTCCCGCCAATCGTTTGTTTCAAATCTTAGCCCAGTAGCTGAAAAGTAGGCGCAAAAAAGTCCTGCCAAAATCACATAGGTTCTCATGTTACAATTTCGTCTATAAAGGCCTACGACTGGAGAGAAACCGAGTGCTTTGACGCTCGCCGTTCGGCCCCACGACCTCTGAGAGGCTTGGAAGAGGCCTCCTCTGATAGCTGGATTCCCACCGATCGTTTGTTTCAAATCTTAGCCCAGTAGCTGAAAAGTAGGCGCTAAAAAGTCCTGCCAAAATCACATAGGTCGTCATGTTACAATTTACTCAATAAAGGCCAACTACTGGAGAGAAACCGAGTGCTTTGACTCTCGCCGTTCGCCCCCACAGCCGTCCAGAGACTAGGGGGAGGCCTCCCCTGAAAGCTGGATTCCCACCGATCGTTTGTTTCAAATCTTAGCCCACTAGCTCAAAAGTAAGCGCTAAAAAGTCCTGCCAAAGTCACATAGGTCGTCATGTTACAATTTAGTCAATAAAAGCCAACTACTGGAGCAAAACCGAGTGCTTTGACGCTCGCCGTTCGGCCTCACGAGCTCCGAGAGGCTTGGAAGAGGCCTCCCTTGAAAGCTGGCTTCCCAAGGCTTGTCTGTGTAAATTCCTAGCCCGCGAGGCAGAAAATAAACGACCTAAAGTCGTGCCGAAGTCAAATCGGTCGTCATGGTACTCGAGCAAAACTGAGTGCTTTAACGCTCGACGCTCGGCCCCACAGCCGTCCAGAGACTCGGGGGAGGCCTCCCCTGAAAGCTGGATTGCCAACGATCGTTTGTTTCAAATCTTAGCCCACTAGCTCAAAACTAGGCGCTAAAATGTCCTGCCAAAGTCACACAGGTCGTCATGTTACAATTTAGTCAATAAAGGCCTACTACTGGAGAGAAACCGAGTGCTTTGACGCTCGCCGTTCGGCCCCACAGCTGTCCAGAGACTCGGGGGAGGCCTCCCCTGAAAGCTGGATTCCCACCGATCGTTTGTTTCAAATCTTAGCCCAGTAGCTGAAAAGTAGGCGCTAAAAAATCCTGCCAAAATCACATAGGTCGTCATGTTATAATTTACTCAATAAAGGCCTACAACTGGAGAGAAACCGAGTGCTTTGACGCTCGCCGTTCGGCCCCACAGCCATCCAGAGACTCGGGGGAGGCCTCCCCTGAAAGCTGGATTCCCACCGATCGTTTGTTTCAAATCTTAGCTCACTAGCTCAAAAGTAAGCGCTAAAAAGTCCTGCCAAAATCACATAGGTCGTCATGTTACAATTTAGTCAATAAAGGCCTACTACTGGAGCGAAACCGAATGCTTTGACGCTCGCCATTAGGCCCCACGACCTCTGAGAGGCTTGGAAGTGGCCTCCCCTGAAAGCTGGATTCCCAAGGATTGTCTGTGTGAATTCCTAGCCCGCTGGTCTGAAATTAAGCGACCTAAAGTCATGCCGAAGTCAAATCGTTCGTCATGGTACTCGAGCGAAACTGAGTGCTTTAACGCTCGACGCTCGGCCCCACAGCCGTCCAGAGACTCGGGGGAGGCCTCCCCTGAAAGCTGGATTCCCACCGATCGTTTTTTTCAAATCTTAGCCCACTAGCTCAAAAGTAAGCGCTAGAAAGTCCTGCCAAAGTCACATAGGTTGTCATGTTACAATTTAGTCAATAAAGGCCTACGACTGGAGCGAAACCGAGTGCTTTGACGGTCGCCTTTCGGCCCCATGACCTCCGAGAGGCTTGGAAGAGGCCTCCCCTGAAAGCTGGATTCCCACCGATCATTTGTTTTAAATCTTAGCCCAGTAGCTGAAAAGTAGGCGCTAAAAAGTCCTGCCAAAATCACATAGGTCGTCATGTTACAATTTACTCAATAAAGGCCTACTACTGGAGAGAAACCGAGTGCTTTGATGCTCGCCGTTCGGCCCCACAGCCGTCCAGAAACTCGGGGGAGGCCTCCCCTGAAAGCTGGATTCCCACCGATCGTTTGTTTCAAATCTTAGCCCACTAGATCAAACGTAAGCGCTAAAAAGTCCTGCCAAAGTCACATAGGTCGTCATGTTACAATTTAGTCAATAAAGGCCTACTACTGGAGCGAAACAGAGTGCTTTGACGCTCGCCGTTCGGCCCCACAGCCGTCCAGAGACTCGGGGGAGGCCTCCCCTGAAAGCTGGATTCCCACCGATCGTTTGTTTCCAAACTTAGCCCACTAGCTCAAAAGTAAGCGCTATAAAGTCCTGCCAAAGTCACATAGGTTGTCATGTTACAATTTAGTCAATAAAGGCCTATTACTGGAGAAAAACCGAGTGCTTTGACGCTCGCCGTTCGGCCCCACGAGCTCCGAGAGGCTTGGAAGAGGCCTCCCTTGAAAGCTGGATTCCCAAGGCTTGTCTGTGTTAATTCCTAGCCCGCTAGGCTGAAACTAAGCGACCTAAAGTCGTGCCGAAGTCAAATCGGTCGTCATGGTACTCGAGCGAAACTGAGTGCTTTAACGCTCGCCGCTCGGCCCCACAGCCGTTCAGAGACTCGGGGGAGGCCTCCCCTGAAAGCTGCATTCCCACCGATCGTATGTTTCAAATCTTAGCCCACTGGCTCAAAAGTAAGCGCTAAAAAGTCCTGCCAAAGTCACATAGGTTGTCATGTTACAATTTAGTCAAAAAAGGCCTACGACTGGAGCGAAACCGAGTGCTTTGACGGTCGCCGTTGGGCCCCATGACCTCCGAGAGGCTTGGAAGAGGCCTCCCCTGAAAGCTGGATTCCCACCGATCATTTGTTTCAAATGTTAGCCCAGTAGCTGAAAAGTAGGCGCTAAAAAGTCCTGCCAAAATCACATAGGTCGTCATGTTACAATTTACTCAATAAAGGCCTACTACTGGAGAGAAACCGAGTGCTTTGATGCTCGCCGTTCGGCCCCACAGCTGTCCAGAGACTCGGGGGAGGCCTCCCCTGAAAGCTGGATTCCCACCGATCGTTTGTTTCAAATCTTAGCCCACTAGCTCAAACGTAAGCGCTAGAAAGTCCTGGCAAAGTCACATAGGTCGTCATGTTACAATTTAGTCAATAAAGGCCTACTACTGGAGCGAAACCGAGTGCTTTGACGCTCGCCGTTCGGCCCCACAGCCGTCCAGAGACTCGGGGGTGGCCTCCCCTGAAAGCTGGATTCCAACCAATCGTTTGTTTCAAAACTTAGCCCACTAGCTCAAAAGTAAGCGCTAAAACGTTCTGTCAAAATCACATAGGTCGTCATGTTACAATTTATTCAATAAAGGCCTACTACTGGAGCGAAACCGAGTGCTTTGACGCTTGCCGTTCGGCCCCACAGCCGTCCAGAGACTCGGGGGAGGCCTCCCCTGAAAGCTGGATTCCCACCGATCGTTTTATTTTCAAATCTTAGCCCACTAGCTCAAAAGTAAGCGCTAGAAAGTCCTGCCAAAGTCACATAGGTTGTCATGTTACAATTTAGTCAAAAAAGGCCTACGACTGGAGCGAAACCGAGTGCTTTGACGGTCGCCGTTCGGCCCCATGACCTCCGAGAGGCTTGGAAGAGGCCTCCCCTGAAAGCTGGACTCCCACCGATCATTTGTTTCAAATGTTAGCCCAGTAGCTGAAAAGTAGGCGCTAAAAAGTCCTGCCAAAATCACATAGGTCGTCATGTTACAATTTACTCAATAAAGGCCTACTACTGGAGAGAAACCGAGTGCTTTGATGCTCGCCGTTCGGCCCCACAGCTGTCCAGAGACTCGGGGGAGGCCTCCCCTGAAAGCTGGATTCCCACCGATCGTTTGTTTCAAATGTTAGCCCACTAGCTCAAACGTAAGCGCTAGAAAGTCCTGGCAAAGTCACATAGGTCGTCATGTTACAATTTAGTCAATAAAGGCCTACTACTGGAGCGAAACCGAGTGCTTTGACGCTCGCCGTTCGGCCCCACAGCCGTCCAGAGACTCGGGGGAGGCCTCCCCTGAAAGCTGGATTCCCACCGATCGTTTGTTTCAAAACTTAGCCCACTAGCTCAAAAGTAAGCGCTAAAACATTCTGCCAAAATCACATAGGTCGTCATGTTACAATTTATTCAATAAAGGCCTACTACTGGAGCGAAACCGAGTGCTTTGACGCTTGCCGTTCGGCCCCACAGCCGTCCAGAGACTCGGGGGAGGCCTCCCCTGAAAGCTGGATTCCCACCGATCGTTTTATTTAAAATCTTAGCCCACTAGCTCAAAAGTAAGCGCTAGAAAGTCCTGCCAAAGTCACATAGGTCGTCATGTTACAATTTAGTCAATAAAGGCCTACTAATGGAGCGAAACCGAGTGCTTTGACGCTCGCCGTTCGGCCCCACGAGCTCCGAGAGGCTTGGAAGAGGCCTCCCTTGAAAGCTGGATTCGCAAGGCTTGTCTGTGTGAATTCCTAGCCCGCTAGGCTGAAATTAAGCGACCTAAAGTCGTGCCGAAGTCAAATCGGTCGTCATGGTAATCGAGCGAAACCGATTGCTTTGACGCTCGCCGTTCGGACCCACGACCTCCGAGAGGCTTGGAAGAGGCCTCCCCTGAAAGCTGGATTCCCACCGATCGTTTGTTTCAAATCTTAGCCCAGTAGCTGAAAAGTAAGCGCTAAAATGTCCTGCCAAAATCACATAGGTCGTCATGTTACAATTTACTCAATAAAGGCCTACAACTGGAGAGAAACCGAGTGCTTTGACGCTCGCCGTTCCGCCCCACAGCCGTCCTGAGACTCGGGGAAGGCCTACCCTGAAAGCTGGATTCCCACCGATCGTTTGTTTCAAATCTTAGCCCACTAGCTCAAAAGTAAGCGCTATAAAGTCCTGCCAAAATCACATAGGTCGTCATGTTACAATTTAGTCAATAAAGGCCTACTACTGGAGCGAAACCGAGTGCTTTGACGCTCGCCGTTCGGCCCCATAGCCGTCCAGAGACTCGGGGGAGGCCTCCCCTGAAAGCTGGATTCCCACCGATCGTTTGTTTCAAAACTTAGCCCACTAGCTCAAAAGTAAGCGCTAAAACGTTCTGCCAAAATCACATAGGTCGTCATGTTACAATTTATTCAATAAAGGCCTACTACTGGAGCGAAACCGAGTGCTTTGACGCTTGCCGTTCGGCCCCACAGCCGTCCAGAGACTCGGGGGAGGCCTCCCCTGAAAGCTGGATTCCCACCGATCATTTGTTTTAAATCTTAGCCCAGTAGCTGAAAAGTAGGCGCTAAAAAGTCCTGCCAAAATCACATAGGTCGTCATGTTACAATTTACTCAATAAAGGCCTACTACTGGAGAGAAACCGAGTGCTTTGATGCTCGCCGTTCGGCCCCACAGCCGTCCAGAAACTCGGGGGAGGCCTCCCCTGAAAGCTGGATTCCCACCGATCGTTTGTTTCAAATCTTAGCCCACTAGATCAAACGTAAGCGCTAAAAAGTCCTGCCAAAGTCACATAGGTCGTCATGTTACAATTTAGTCAATAAAGGCCTACTACTGGAGCGAAACAGAGTGCTTTGACGCTCGCCGTTCGGCCCCACAGCCGTCCAGAGACTCGGGGGAGGCCTCCCCTGAAAGCTGGATTCCCACCGATCGTTTGTTTCCAAACTTAGCCCACTAGCTCAAAAGTAAGCGCTATAAAGTCCTGCCAAAGTCACATAGGTTGTCATGTTACAATTTAGTCAATAAAGGCCTATTACTGGAGCAAAACCGAGTGCTTTGACGCTCGCCGTTCGGCCCCACGAGCTCCGAGAGGCTTGGAAGAGGCCTCCCTTGAAAGCTGGATTCCCAAGGCTTGTCTGTGTTAATTCCTAGCCCGCTAGGCTGAAACTAAGCGACCTAAAGTCGTGCCGAAGTCAAATCGGTCGTCATGGTACTCGAGCGAAACTGAGTGCTTTAACGCTCGCCGCTCGGCCCCACAGCCGTTCAGAGACTCGGGGGAGGCCTCCCCTGAAAGCTGCATTCCCACCGATCGTATGTTTCAAATCTTAGCCCACTGGCTCAAAAGTAAGCGCTAAAAAGTCCTGCCAAAGTCACATAGGTTGTCATGTTACAATTTAGTCAAAAAAGGCCTACGACTGGAGCGAAACCGAGTGCTTTGACGGTCGCCGTTGGGCCCCATGACCTCCGAGAGGCTTGGAAGAGGCCTCCCCTGAAAGCTGGATTCCCACCGATCATTTGTTTCAAATGTTAGCCCAGTAGCTGAAAAGTAGGCGCTAAAAAGTCCTGCCAAAATCACATAGGTCGTCATGTTACAATTTACTCAATAAAGGCCTACTACTGGAGAGAAACCGAGTGCTTTGATGCTCGCCGTTCGGCCCCACAGCTGTCCAGAGACTCGGGGGAGGCCTCCCCTGAAAGCTGGATTCCCACCGATCGTTTGTTTCAAATCTTAGCCCACTAGCTCAAACGTAAGCGCTAGAAAGTCCTGGCAAAGTCACATAGGTCGTCATGTTACAATTTAGTCAATAAAGGCCTACTACTGGAGCGAAACCGAGTGCTTTGACGCTCGCCGTTCGGCCCCACAGCCGTCCAGAGACTCGGGGGTGGCCTCCCCTGAAAGCTGGATTCCAACCAATCGTTTGTTTCAAAACTTAGCCCACTAGCTCAAAAGTAAGCGCTAAAACGTTCTGCCAAAATCACATAGGTCGTCATGTTACAATTTATTCAATAAAGGCCTACTACTGGAGCGAAACCGAGTGCTTTGACGCTTGCCGTTCGGCCCCACAGCCGTCCAGAGACTCGGGGGAGGCCTCCCCTGAAAGCTGGATTCCCACCGATCGTTTTATTTTCAAATCTTAGCCCACTAGCTCAAAAGTAAGCGCTAGAAAGTCCTGCCAAAGTCACATAGGTTGTCATGTTACAATTTAGTCAAAAAAGGCCTACGACTGGAGCGAAACCGAGTGCTTTGACGGTCGCCGTTCGGCCCCATGACCTCCGAGAGGCTTGGAAGAGGCCTCCCCTGAAAGCTGGACTCCCACCGATCATTTGTTTCAAATGTTAGCCCAGTAGCTGAAAAGTAGGCGCTAAAAAGTCCTGCCAAAATCACATAGGTCGTCATGTTACAATTTACTCAATAAAGGCCTACTACTGGAGAGAAACCGAGTGCTTTGATGCTCGCCGTTCGGCCCCACAGCTGTCCAGAGACTCGGGGGAGGCCTCCCCTGAAAGCTGGATTCCCACCGATCGTTTGTTTCAAATGTTAGCCCACTAGCTCAAACGTAAGCGCTAGAAAGTCCTGGCAAAGTCACATAGGTCGTCATGTTACAATTTAGTCAATAAAGGCCTACTACTGGAGCGAAACCGAGTGCTTTGACGCTCGCCGTTCGGCCCCACAGCCGTCCAGAGACTCGGGGGAGGCCTCCCCTGAAAGCTGGATTCCCACCGATCGTTTGTTTCAAAACTTAGCCCACTAGCTCAAAAGTAAGCGCTAAAACATTCTGCCAAAATCACATAGGTCGTCATGTTACAATTTATTCAATAAAGGCCTACTACTGGAGCGAAACCGAGTGCTTTGACGCTTGCCGTTCGGCCCCACAGCCGTCCAGAGACTCGGGGGAGGCCTCCCCTGAAAGCTGGATTCCCACCGATCGTTTTATTTAAAATCTTAGCCCACTAGCTCAAAAGTAAGCGCTAGAAAGTCCTGCCAAAGTCACATAGGTCGTCATGTTACAATTTAGTCAATAAAGGCCTACTAATGGAGCGAAACCGAGTGCTTTGACGCTCGCCGTTCGGCCCCACGAGCTCCGAGAGGCTTGGAAGAGGCCTCCCTTGAAAGCTGGATTCGCAAGGCTTGTCTGTGTGAATTCCTAGCCCGCTAGGCTGAAATTAAGCGACCTAAAGTCGTGCCGAAGTCAAATCGGTCGTCATGGTAATCGAGCGAAACCGATTGCTTTGACGCTCGCCGTTCGGACCCACGACCTCCGAGAGGCTTGGAAGAGGCCTCCCCTGAAAGCTGGATTCCCACCGATCGTTTGTTTCAAATCTTAGCCCAGTAGCTGAAAAGTAAGCGCTAAAATGTCCTGCCAAAATCACATAGGTCGTCATGTTACAATTTACTCAATAAAGGCCTACAACTGGAGAGAAACCGAGTGCTTTGACGCTCGCCGTTCCGCCCCACAGCCGTCCTGAGACTCGGGGAAGGCCTACCCTGAAAGCTGGATTCCCACCGATCGTTTGTTTCAAATCTTAGCCCACTAGCTCAAAAGTAAGCGCTATAAAGTCCTGCCAAAATCACATAGGTCGTCATGTTACAATTTAGTCAATAAAGGCCTACTACTGGAGCGAAACCGAGTGCTTTGACGCTCGCCGTTCGGCCCCATAGCCGTCCAGAGACTCGGGGGAGGCCTCCCCTGAAAGCTGGATTCCCACCGATCGTTTGTTTCAAAACTTAGCCCACTAGCTCAAAAGTAAGCGCTAAAACGTTCTGCCAAAATCACATAGGTCGTCATGTTACAATTTAGTCAATAAAGGCCTACTACTGGAGCGAAACCGAGTGCTTTGACGCCCGCCGTTCGGCCCCACGAGCTCCGAGAGGCTTGGAAGAGGCCTCCCTTGAAAGCTGGATTCGCAAGGCTTGTCTGTGTGAATTCCTAGCCCGCTAGGCTGAAATTAAGCGACTTAAAGTCGTGCCGAAGTCAAATCGGTCGTCATGGTAATCGAGCGAAACCGAGTGCTTTGACGGTCGCCGTTCGGCCCCACGACCTCCGAGAGGCTTGGAAGAGGCCTCCCCTGAAAGCTGGATTCCCACCAATAGTTTGTTTCAAATCTTAGCCCAGTAGCTCAAAAGTAAGCGCTAAAAAGTCCTGCCAAAGTCACATAGGTCGTCATGTTACAATTTAGTCAATAAAGGCCTACTACTGGAGCGAAACCGATTGCTTTGACGCTCGCCGTTCGGACCCACGACCTCCGAGAGGCTTGGAAGAGGCCTCCCCTGAAAGCTGCATTCCCACCGATCGTTTGTTTCAAATCTTAGCCCAGTAGCTGAAAAGTAGGCGCTAAAAAGTCCTGCCAAAATCACATAGGTCGTCATGTTACAATTTAGTCAATAAAGGCCTACTACTGGAGCGAAACCGAGTGCTTTGACGCTCGCCGTTCGGCCCCATAGCCGTCCAGAGACTCGGGGGAGGCCTCCCCTGAAAGCTGGATTCCCACCGATCGTTTGTTTCAAATCTTAGCTCACTAGCTCAAAAGTAAGCGCTAAAAAGTCCTGCCAAAATCACATAGGTCGTCATGTTACAATTTAGTCAATAAAGGCCTACTACTGGAGCGAAACCGAGTGCTTTGACGCTCGCCATTAGGCCCCACGACCTCTGAGAGGCTTGGAAGTGGCCTCCCCTGAAAGCTGGATTCCCAAGGATTGTCTGTGTGAATTCCTAGCCCGCTGGTCTGAAATTAAGCGACCTAAAGTCATGCCGAAGTCAAATCGTTCGTCATGGTACTCGAGCGAAACTGAGTGCTTTAACGCTCGACGCTCGGCCCCACAGCCGTCCAGAGACTCGGGGGAGGCCTCCCCTGAAAGCTGGATTCCCACCAATCGTTTGTTTCAAATCTTAGCCCAGTAGCTGAAAAGTAGGCGCAAAAAAGTCCTGCCAAAGTAACATAAGTTGTCATGTTACAATTTAGTCAATAAAGGCCTACTACTGGAGCGAAACCGAGTGCTTTGACGGTCGCCGTTCGGGCCCACGACCTCCGAGAGGCTTGGAAGAGGCCTCCCCTGAAAGCTGGATTTCCACCGATCGTTTGTTTCAAATCTTAGCCCAGTAGCTGAAAAGTAGGCGCTAAAAAGTCCTGCCAAAATCACATAGTTCGTCATGTTACAATTTAGTCAATAAAGGCCTCCTACTGGACCGAAACTGAGTGCTTTAACGCTCGCCGCTCGGCCCCACAGCCGTCCAGAGACTCGGGGGAGGCCTCCCCTGAAAGCTGGATTCCCGCCAATCGTTTGTTTCAAATCTTAGCCCAGTAGCTGAAAAGTAGGCGCAAAAAAGTCCTGCCAAAATCACATAGGTTCTCATGTTACAATTTCGTCTATAAAGGCCTACGACTGGAGAGAAACCGAGTGCTTTGACGCTCGCCGTTCGGCCCCACGACCTCTGAGAGGCTTGGAAGAGGCCTCCTCTGATAGCTGGATTCCCACCGATCGTTTGTTTCAAATCTTAGCCCAGTAGCTGAAAAGTAGGCGCTAAAAAGTCCTGCCAAAATCACATAGGTCGTCATGTTACAATTTACTCAATAAAGGCCAACTACTGGAGAGAAACCGAGTGCTTTGACTCTCGCCGTTCGCCCCCACAGCCGTCCAGAGACTAGGGGGAGGCCTCCCCTGAAAGCTGGATTCCCACCGATCGTTTGTTTCAAATCTTAGCCCACTAGCTCAAAAGTAAGCGCTAAAAAGTCCTGCCAAAGTCACATAGGTCGTCATGTTACAATTTAGTCAATAAAAGCCAACTACTGGAGCAAAACCGAGTGCTTTGACGCTCGCCGTTCGGCCTCACGAGCTCCGAGAGGCTTGGAAGAGGCCTCCCTTGAAAGCTGGCTTCCCAAGGCTTGTCTGTGTAAATTCCTAGCCCGCGAGGCAGAAAATAAACGACCTAAAGTCGTGCCGAAGTCAAATCGGTCGTCATGGTACTCGAGCAAAACTGAGTGCTTTAACGCTCGACGCTCGGCCCCACAGCCGTCCAGAGACTCGGGGGAGGCCTCCCCTGAAAGCTGGATTGCCAACGATCGTTTGTTTCAAATCTTAGCCCACTAGCTCAAAACTAGGCGCTAAAATGTCCTGCCAAAGTCACACAGGTCGTCATGTTACAATTTAGTCAATAAAGGCCTACTACTGGAGAGAAACCGAGTGCTTTGACGCTCGCCGTTCGGCCCCACAGCTGTCCAGAGACTCGGGGGAGGCCTCCCCTGAAAGCTGGATTCCCACCGATCGTTTGTTTCAAATCTTAGCCCAGTAGCTGAAAAGTAGGCGCTAAAAACTCCTGCCAAAATCACATAGGTCGTCATGTTATAATTTACTCAATAAAGGCCTACAACTGGAGAGAAACCGAGTGCTTTGACGCTCGCCGTTCGGCCCCACAGCCATCCAGAGACTCGGGGGAGGCCTCCCCTGAAAGCTGGATTCCCACCGATCGTTTGTTTCAAAACTTAGCCCACTAGCTCAAAAGTAAGCGCTAAAACGTTCTGCCAAAATCACATAGGTCGTCATGTTACAATTTAGTCAATAAAGGCCTACTACTGGAGCGAAACCGAGTGCTTTGACGCTCGCCGTTCGGCCCCACGAGCTCCGAGAGGCTTGGAAGAGGCCTCCCCTGAAAGCTGGATTCCCACCGATCGTTTGTTTCAAAACTTAGCCCACTAGCTCAAAAGTAAGCGCTAAAACGTTCTGCCAAAATCACATAGGTCGTCATGTTACAATTTAGTCAATAAAGGCCTACTACTGGAGCGAAACCGAGTGCTTTGACGCTCGCCGTTCGGCCCCACGAGCTCCGAGAGGCTTGGAAGAGGCCTCCCTTGAAAGCTGGATTCGCAAGGCTTGTCTGTGTGAATTCCTAGCCCGCTAGGCTGAAATTAAGCGACCTAAAGTCGTGCCGAAGTCAAATCGGTCGTCATGGTAATCGAGCGAAACCGAGTGCTTTGACGGTCGCCGTTCGGCCCCACGACCTCCGAGAGGCTTGGAAGAGGCCTCCCCTGAAAGCTGGATTCCCACTGATAGTTTGTTTCAAATCTTAGCCCAGTAGCTCAAAAGTAAGCGCTAAAAAGTCCTGCCAAAGTCACATAGGTTGTCATGTTACAATTTAGTCAATAAAGGCCTACTACTGGAGCGAAACCGATTGCTTTGACGCTCGCCGTTCGGACCCACGACCTCCGAGAGGCTTGGAAGAGGCCTCCCCTGAAAGCTGGATTCCCACCGATCGTTTGTTTCAAATCTTAGCCCAGTAGCTGAAAAGTAGGCGCTAAAAAGTCCTGCCAAAATCACATAGGTCGTCATGTTACAATTTACTCAATAAAGGCCTACTACTGGAGAGAAACCGAGTGCTTTGATGGTCGCCGTTCGGCCCCACAGCCGTCCAGAAACTCGGGGGAGGCCTCCCCTGAAAGCTGGATTCCCACCGATCGTTTGTTTCAAATCTTAGCCCACTAGCTCAAACGTAAGCGCTAAAAAGTCCTGCCAAAGTCACATAGGTCGTCATGTTACAATTTAGTCAATAAAGGCCTACTACTGGAGCGAAACCGAGTGCTTTGACGCTCGCCGTTCGGCCCCACAGCCGTCCAGAGACTCGGGGGAGGCCTCCCCTGAAAGCTGGATTCCCACCGATCGTTTTTTTCAAATCTTAGCCCACTAGCTCAAAAGTAAGCGCTAGAAAGTCCTGCCAAAGTCACATAGGTTGTCATGTTACAATTTAGTCAATAAAGGCCTACTACTGGAGCGAAACCGATTGCTTTGACGCTCGCCGTTCGGACCCACGACCTCCGAGAGGCTTGGAAGAGGCCTTCCCTGAAAGCTGGATTCCCACCGATCGTTTGTTTCAAATCTTAGCCCAGTAGCTGAAAAGTAGGCGCTAAAATGTCCTGCCAAAATCATATAGGTCGTCATGTTACAATTTACTCAATAAAGGCCTACTACTGGAGAGAAACCGAGTGCTTTGATGCTCGCCGTTCGGCCCCACAGCTGTCCAGAAACTCGGGGAGGCCTCCCCTGAAAGCTGGATTCCCACCGATCGTTTGTTTCAAATCTTAGCCCACTAGATCAAACGTAAGCGCTAAAAAGTCCTGCCAAAGTCACATAGGTCGTCATGTTACAATTTAGTCAATAAAGGCCTACTACTGGAGCGAAACAGAGTGCTTTGACGCTCGCCGTTCGGCCCCACAGCCGTCCAGAGACTCGGGGGAGGCCTCCCCTGAAAGCTGGATTCCCACCGATCGTTTGTTTCCAAACTTAGCCCACTAGCTCAAAAGTAAGCGCTAAAACGTTCTGCCAAAATCACATAGGTCGTCATGTTACAATTTAGTCAATAAAGGCCTACTACTGGAGCGAAACAGAGTGCTTTGACGCTTGCCGTTCGGCCCCACAGCCGTCCAGAGACTCGGGGGAGGCCTCCCCTGAAAGCTGGATTCCCACCGATCGTTTTTTTTCAAATCTTAGCCCACTAGCTCAAAAGTAAGCGCTAGAAAGTCCTGCCAAAGTCACATAGGTTGTCATGTTACAATTTAGTCAATAAAGGCCTACTACTGGAGCGAAACCGATTGCTTTGACGCTCGCCGTTCGGACCCACGACCTCCGAGAGGCTTAGAAGAGGCCTCCCCTGAAAGCTGGATTTCCACCGATCGTTTTTTTCAAATCTTAGCCCACTAGCTCAAAAGTAAGCGCTATAAAGTCCTGCCAAAGTCACATAGGTTGTCATGTTACAATTTAGTCAATAAAGGCCTATTACTGGAGCAAAACCGAGTGCTTTGACGCTCGCCGTTCGGCCCCACGAGCTCCGAGAGGCTTGGAAGAGGCCTCCCTTGAAAGCTGGATTCCCAAGGCTTGTCTGTGTTAATTCCTAGCCCGCTAGGCTGAAACTAAGCGACCTAAAGTCGTGCCGAAGTCAAATCGGTCGTCATGGTACTCGAGCGAAACTGAGTGCTTTAACGCTCGCCGCTCGGCCCCACAGCCGTTCAGAGACTCGGGGGAGGCCTCCCCTGAAAGCTGCATTCCCACCGATCGTATGTTTCAAATCTTAGCCCACTAGCTCAAAAGTAAGCGCTAGAAAGTCCTGCCAAAGTCACATAGGTTGTCATGTTACAATTTAGTCAAAAAAGGCCTACGACTGGAGCGAAACCGAGTGCTTTGACGGTCGCCGTTGGGCCCCATGACCTCCGAGAGGCTTGGAAGAGGCCTCCCCTGAAAGCTGGATTCCCACCGATCATTTGTTTCAAATGTTAGCCCAGTAGCTGAAAAGTAGGCGCTAAAAAGTCCTGCCAAAATCACATAGGTCGTCATGTTACAATTTACTCAATAAAGGCCTACTACTGGAGAGAAACCGAGTGCTTTGATGCTCGCCGTTCGGCCCCACAGCTGTCCAGAGACTCGGGGGAGGCCTCCCCTGAAAGCTGGATTCCCACCGATCGTTTGTTTCAAATCTTAGCCCACTAGCTCAAACGTAAGCGCTAGAAAGTCCTGGCAAAGTCACATAGGTCGTCATGTTACAATTTAGTCAATAAAGGCCTACTACTGGAGCGAAACCGAGTGCTTTGACGCTCGCCGTTCGGCCCCACAGCCGTCCAGAGACTCGGGGGTGGCCTCCCCTGAAAGCTGGATTCCAACCAATCGTTTGTTTCAAAACTTAGCCCACTAGCTCAAAAGTAAGCGCTAAAACGTTCTGCCAAAATCACATAGGTCGTCATGTTACAATTTATTCAATAAAGGCCTACTACTGGAGCGAAACCGAGTGCTTTGACGCTTGCCGTTCGGCCCCACAGCCGTCCAGAGACTCGGGGGAGGCCTCCCCTGAAAGCTGGATTCCCACCGATCGTTTTATTTTCAAATCTTAGCCCACTAGCTCAAAAGTAAGCGCTAGAAAGTCCTGCCAAAGTCACATAGGTTGTCATGTTACAATTTAGTCAAAAAAGGCCTACGACTGGAGCGAAACCGAGTGCTTGTTGACGGTCGCCGTTCGGCCCCATGACCTCCGAGAGGCTTGGAAGAGGCCTCCCCTGAAAGCTGGACTCCCACCGATCATTTGTTTCAAATGTTAGCCCAGTAGCTGAAAAGTAGGCGCTAAAAAGTCCTGCCAAAATCACATAGGTCGTCATGTTACAATTTACTCAATAAAGGCCTACTACTGGAGAGAAACCGAGTGCTTTGATGCTCGCCGTTCGGCCCCACAGCTGTCCAGAGACTCGGGGGAGGCCTCCCCTGAAAGCTGGATTCCCACCGATCGTTTGTTTCAAATGTTAGCCCACTAGCTCAAACGTAAGCGCTAGAAAGTCCTGGCAAAGTCACATAGGTCGTCATGTTACAATTTAGTCAATAAAGGCCTACTACTGGAGCGAAACCGAGTGCTTTGACGCTCGCCGTTCGGCCCCACAGCCGTCCAGAGACTCGGGGGAGGCCTCCCCTGAAAGCTGGATTCCCACCGATCGTTTGTTTCAAAACTTAGCCCACTAGCTCAAAAGTAAGCGCTAAAACATTCTGCCAAAATCACATAGGTCGTCATGTTACAATTTAGTCAATAAAGGCCTACTACTGGAGCGAAACCGAGTGCTTTGACGCTCGCCGTTCGGCCCCACAGCCGTCCAGAGACTCGGGGGAGGCCTCCCCTGAAAGCTGGATTCCCACCGATCGTTTGTTTCAAAACTTAGCCCACTAGCTCAAAAGTAAGCGCTAGAAAGTCCTGCCAAAGTCACATAGGTCGTCATGTTACAATTTAGTCAATAAAGGCCTACTAATGGAGCGAAACCGAGTGCTTTGACGCTCGCCGTTCGGCCCCACGAGCTCCGAGAGGCTTGGAAGAGGCCTCCCTTGAAAGCTGGATTCGCAAGGCTTGTCTGTGTGAATTCCTAGCCCGCTAGGCTGAAATTAAGCGACCTAAAGTCGTGCCGAAGTCAAATCGGTCGTCATGGTAATCGAGCGAAACCGATTGCTTTGACGCTCGCCGTTCGGACCCACGACCTCCGAGAGGCTTGGAAGAGGCCTCCCCTGAAAGCTGGATTCCCACCGATCGTTTGTTTCAAATCTTAGCCCAGTAGCTGAAAAGTAAGCGCTAAAATGTCCTGCCAAAATCACATAGGTCGTCATGTTACAATTTACTCAATAAAGGCCTACAACTGGAGAGAAACCGAGTGCTTTGACGCTCGCCGTTCCGCCCCACAGCCGTCCTGAGACTCGGGGAAGGCCTACCCTGAAAGCTGGATTCCCACCGATCGTTTGTTTCAAATCTTAGCCCACTAGCTCAAAAGTAAGCGCTATAAAGTCCTGCCAAAATCACATAGGTCGTCATGTTACAATTTAGTCAATAAAGGCCTACTACTGGAGCGAAACCGAGTGCTTTGACGCCCGCCGTTCGGCCCCACGAGCTCCGAGAGGCTTGGAAGAGGCCTCCCTTGAAAGCTGGATTCGCAAGGCTTGTCTGTGTGAATTCCTAGCCCGCTAGGCTGAAATTAAGCGACTTAAAGTCGTGCCGAAGTCAAATCGGTCGTCATGGTAATCGAGCGAAACCGAGTGCTTTGACGGTCGCCGTTCGGCCCCACGACCTCCGAGAGGCTTGAAAGAGGCCTCCCCTGAAAGCTGGATTCCCACCGATAGTTTGTTTCAAATCTTAGCCCAGTAGCTCAAAAGTAAGCGCTAAAAAGTCCTGCCAAAGTCACATAGGTCGTCATGTTACAATTTAGTCAATAAAGGCCTACTACTGGAGCGAAACCGATTGCTTTGACGCTCGCCGTTCGGACCCACGACCTCCGAGAGGCTTGGAAGAGGCCTCCCCTGAAAGCTGCATTCCCACCGATCGTTTGTTTCAAATCTTAGCCCAGTAGCTGAAAAGTAGGCGCTAAAAAGTCCTGCCAAAATCACATAGGTCGTCATGTTACAATTTAGTCAATAAAGGCCTACTACTGGAGCGAAACCGAGTGCTTTGACGCTCGCCGTTCGGCCCCATAGCCGTCCAGAGACTCGGGGGAGGCCTCCCCTGAAAGCTGGATTCCCACCGATCGTTTGTTTCAAATCTTAGCTCACTAGCTCAAAAGTAAGCGCTAAAAAGTCCTGCCAAAATCACATAGGTCGTCATGTTACAATTTAGTCAATAAAGGCCTACTACTGGAGCGAAACCGAGTGCTTTGACGCTCGCCATTAGGCCCCACGACCTCTGAGAGGCTTGGAAGTGGCCTCCCCTGAAAGCTGGATTCCCAAGGATTGTCTGTGTGAATTCCTAGCCCGCTGGTCTGAAATTAAGCGACCTAAAGTCATGCCGAAGTCAAATCGTTCGTCATGGTACTCGAGCGAAACTGAGTGCTTTAACGCTCGACGCTCGGCCCCACAGCCGTCCAGAGACTCGGGGGAGGCCTCCCCTGAAAGCTGGATTCCCACCAATCGTTTGTTTCAAATCTTAGCCCAGTAGCTGAAAAGTAGGCGCAAAAAAGTCCTGCCAAAGTAACATAAGTTGTCATGTTACAATTTAGTCAATAAAGGCCTACTACTGGAGCGAAACCGAGTGCTTTGACGGTCGCCGTTCGGGCCCACGACCTCCGAGAGGCTTGGAAGAGGCCTCCCCTGAAAGCTGGATTCCCACCGATCGTTTGTTTCAAATCTTAGCCCAGTAGCTGAAAAGTAGGCGCTAAAAAGTCCTGCCAAAATCACATAGTTCGTCATGTTACAATTTAGTCAATAAAGGCCTCCTACTGGACCGAAACTGAGTGCTTTAACGCTCGCCGCTCGGCCCCACAGCCGACCAGAGACTCGGGGGAGGCCTCCCCTGAAAGCTGGATTCCCGCCAATCGTTTGTTTCAAATCTTAGCCCAGTAGCTGAAAAGTAGGCGCAAAAAAGTCCTGCCAAAATCACATAGGTTCTCATGTTACAATTTCGTCTATAAAGGCCTACGACTGGAGAGAAACCGAGTGCTTTGACGCTCGCCGTTCGGCCCCACGACCTCTGAGAGGCTTGGAAGAGGCCTCCTCTGATAGCTGGATTCCCACCGATCGTTTGTTTCAAATCTTAGCCCAGTAGCTGAAAAGTAGGCGCTAAAAAGTCCTGCCAAAATCACATAGGTCGTCATGTTACAATTTACTCAATAAAGGCCAACTACTGGAGAGAAACCGAGTGCTTTGACTCTCGCCGTTCGCCCCCACAGCCGTCCAGAGACTAGGGGGAGGCCTCCCCTGAAAGCTGGATTCCCACCGATCGTTTGTTTCAAATCTTAGCCCACTAGCTCAAAAGTAAGCGCTAAAAAGTCCTGCCAAAGTCACATAGGTCGTCATGTTACAATTTAGTCAATAAAAGCCAACTACTGGAGCAAAACCGAGTGCTTTGACGCTCGCCGTTCGGCCTCACGAGCTCCGAGAGGCTTGGAAGAGGCCTCCCTTGAAAGCTGGCTTCCCAAGGCTTGTCTGTGTAAATTCCTAGCCCGCGAGGCAGAAAATAAACGACCTAAAGTCGTGCCGAAGTCAAATCGGTCGTCATGGTACTCGAGCAAAACTGAGTGCTTTAACGCTCGACGCTCGGCCCCACAGCCGTCCAGAGACTCGGGGGAGGCCTCCCCTGAAAGCTGGATTGCCAACGATCGTTTGTTTCAAATCTTAGCCCACTAGCTCAAAACTAGGCGCTAAAATGTCCTGCCAAAGTCACACAGGTCGTCATGTTACAATTTAGTCAATAAAGGCCTACTACTGGAGAGAAACCGAGTGCTTTGACGCTCGCCGTTCGGCCCCACAGCTGTCCAGAGACTCGGGGGAGGCCTCCCCTGAAAGCTGGATTCCCACCGATCGTTTGTTTCAAATCTTAGCCCAGTAGCTGAAAAGTAGGCGCTAAAAAATCCTGCCAAAATCACATAGGTCGTCATGTTATAATTTACTCAATAAAGGCCTACAACTGGAGAGAAACCGAGTGCTTTGACGCTCGCCGTTCGGCCCCACAGCCATCCAGAGACTCGGGGGAGGCCTCCCCTGAAAGCTGGATTCCCACCGATCGTTTGTTTCAAATCTTAGCTCACTAGCTCAAAAGTAAGCGCTAAAAAGTCCTGCCAAAATCACATAGGTCGTCATGTTACAATTTAGTCAATAAAGGCCTACTACTGGAGCGAAACCGAGTGCTTTGACGCTCGCCATTAGGCCCCACGACCTCTGAGAGGCTTGGAAGTGGCCTCCCCTGAAAGCTGGATTCCCAAGGATTGTCTGTGTGAATTCCTAGCCCGCTGGTCTGAAATTAAGCGACCTAAAGTCATGCCGAAGTCAAATCGTTCGTCATGGTACTCGAGCGAAACTGAGTGCTTTAACGCTCGACGCTCGGCCCCACAGCCGTCCAGAGACTCGGGGGAGGCCTCCCCTGAAAGCTGGATTCCCACCAATCGTTTGTTTCAAATCTTAGCCCAGTAGCTGAAAAGTAGGCGCAAAAAAGTCTTGCCAAAGTAACATAAGTTGTCATGTTACAATTTAGTCAATAAAGGCCTACTACTGGAGCGAAACCGAGTGCTTTGACGGTCGCCGTTCGGGCCCACGACCTCCGAGAGGCTTGGAAGAGGCCTCCCCTGAAAGCTGGATTCCCACCGATCGTTTGTTTCAAATCTTAGCCCAGTAGCTGAAAAGTAGGCGCTAAAAAGTCCTGCCAAAATCACATAGTTCGTCATGTTACAATTTAGTCAATAAAGGCCTCCTACTGGACCGAAACTGAGTGCTTTAACGCTCGCCGCTCGGCCCCACAGCCGTCCAGAGACTCGGGGGAGGCCTCCCCTGAAAGCTGGATTCCCGCCAATCGTTTGTTTCAAATCTTAGCCCAGTAGCTGAAAAGTAGGCGCAAAAAAGTCCTGCCAAAATCACATAGGTTCTCATGTTACAATTTCGTCTATAAAGGCCTACGACTGGAGAGAAACCGAGTGCTTTGACGCTCGCCGTTCGGCCCCACGACCTCTGAGAGGCTTGGAAGAGGCCTCCTCTGATAGCTGGATTCCCACCGATCGTTTGTTTCAAATCTTAGCCCAGTAGCTGAAAAGTAGGCGCTAAAAAGTCCTGCCAAAATCACATAGGTCGTCATGTTACAATTTACTCAATAAAGGCCAACTACTGGAGAGAAACCGAGTGCTTTGACTCTCGCCGTTCGCCCCCACAGCCGTCCAGAGACTAGGGGGAGGCCTCCCCTGAAAGCTGGATTCCCACCGATCGTTTGTTTCAAATCTTAGCCCACTAGCTCAAAAGTAAGCGCTAAAAAGTCCTGCCAAAGTCACATAGGTCGTCATGTTACAATTTAGTCAATAAAAGCCAACTACTGGAGCAAAACCGAGTGCTTTGACGCTCGCCGTTCGGCCTCACGAGCTCCGAGAGGCTTGGAAGAGGCCTCCCTTGAAAGCTGGCTTCCCAAGGCTTGTCTGTGTAAATTCCTAGCCCGCGAGGCAGAAAATAAACGACCTAAAGTCGTGCCGAAGTCAAATCGGTCGTCATGGTACTCGAGCAAAACTGAGTGCTTTAACGCTCGACGCTCGGCCCCACAGCCGTCCAGAGACTCGGGGGAGGCCTCCCCTGAAAGCTGGATTGCCAACGATCGTTTGTTTCAAATCTTAGCCCACTAGCTCAAAACTAGGCGCTAAAATGTCCTGCCAAAGTCACACAGGTCGTCATGTTACAATTTAGTCAATAAAGGCCTACTACTGGAGAGAAACCGAGTGCTTTGACGCTCGCCGTTCGGCCCCACAGCTGTCCAGAGACTCGGGGGAGGCCTCCCCTGAAAGCTGGATTCCCACCGATCGTTTGTTTCAAATCTTAGCCCAGTAGCTGAAAAGTAGGCGCTAAAAAATCCTGCCAAAATCACATAGGTCGTCATGTTATAATTTACTCAATAAAGGCCTACAACTGGAGAGAAACCGAGTGCTTTGACGCTCGCCGTTCGGCCCCACAGCCATCCAGAGACTCGGGGGAGGCCTCCCCTGAAAGCTGGATTCCCACCGATCGTTTGTTTCAAATCTTAGCCCAGTAGCTGAAAAGTAGGCGCTAAAAAGTCCTGCCAAAATCACATAGTTCGTCATGTTACAATTTAGTCAATAAAGGCCTCCTACTGGACCGAAACTGAGTGCTTTAACGCTCGCCGCTCGGCCCCACAGCCGTCCAGAGACTCGGGGGAGGCCTCCCCTGAAAGCTGGATTCCCGCCAATCGTTTGTTTCAAATCTTAGCCCAGTAGCTGAAAAGTAGGCGCAAAAAAGTCCTGCCAAAATCACATAGGTTCTCATGTTACAATTTCGTCTATAAAGGCCTACGACTGGAGAGAAACCGAGTGCTTTGACGCTCGCCGTTCGGCCCCACGACCTCTGAGAGGCTTGGAAGAGGCCTCCTCTGATAGCTGGATTCCCACCGATCGTTTGTTTCAAATCTTAGCCCAGTAGCTGAAAAGTAGGCGCTAAAAAGTCCTGCCAAAATCACATAGGTCGTCATGTTACAATTTACTCAATAAAGGCCAACTACTGGAGAGAAACCGAGTGCTTTGACTCTCGCCGTTCGCCCCCACAGCCGTCCAGAGACTAGGGGGAGGCCTCCCCTGAAAGCTGGATTCCCACCGATCGTTTGTTTCAAATCTTAGCCCACTAGCTCAAAAGTAAGCGCTAAAAAGTCCTGCCAAAGTCACATAGGTCGTCATGTTACAATTTAGTCAATAAAAGCCAACTACTGGAGCAAAACCGAGTGCTTTGACGCTCGCCGTTCGGCCTCACGAGCTCCGAGAGGCTTGGAAGAGGCCTCCCTTGAAAGCTGGCTTCCCAAGGCTTGTCTGTGTAAATTCCTAGCCCGCGAGGCAGAAAATAAACGACCTAAAGTCGTGCCGAAGTCAAATCGGTCGTCATGGTACTCGAGCAAAACTGAGTGCTTTAACGCTCGACGCTCGGCCCCACAGCCGTCCAGAGACTCGGGGGAGGCCTCCCCTGAAAGCTGGATTGCCAACGATCGTTTGTTTCAAATCTTAGCCCACTAGCTCAAAACTAGGCGCTAAAATGTCCTGCCAAAGTCACACAGGTCGTCATGTTACAATTTAGTCAATAAAGGCCTACTACTGGAGAGAAACCGAGTGCTTTGACGCTCGCCGTTCGGCCCCCACAGCTGTCCAGAGACTCGGGGGAGGCCTCCCCTGAAAGCTGGATTCCCACCGATCGTTTGTTTCAAATCTTAGCCCAGTAGCTGAAAAGTAGGCGCTAAAAAATCCTGCCAAAATCACATAGGTCGTCATGTTATAATTTACTCAATAAAGGCCTACAACTGGAGAGAAACCGAGTGCTTTGACGCTCGCCGTTCGGCCCCACAGCCATCCAGAGACTCGGGGAGGCCTCCCCTTGCCCCCCCCCCCCCCCCTCCCTGGCCCTCCCGCCCACTGCCCCCTTCCCCCACCTGACACCACCACCCCCCTCCCTCCCCCCCACCCCCCCCCCCTCCCCCCATCCCCCTCCCCTGAACCCCTGCCCCCCCCTGACCTGAACTGCCTCCCCCCCCTCACCACCCCCCCCCCCCCCCCCCTGCCCTCCCCCTCCCCCCCCTCCCTCCCCCCACCCTGAACCCCCCCCTGACCCCCCAGCACCCCGCCCTGACCCATAGAACCCCTCCACCCCCACCTGAACCCCTCATCCCCCCTGCCTGAACCACCATACTCCTGCCCCCCCACCCCCCTCCCCCCTGCCTGCCCACCCCCGCCCACCCCCCTACTCCCCCCCCCCCCCCCGAACCTGCCTGCCCACCCCCCCGACCCCTGACCCCCCCCCCCTGATACCCCCCCCCCTCCCCCCCCCCCCCCCCCCCCCCTGACACTGCCCCCCCCTCCCCCCACCTCCCCCTCCCCCCCCCCCGGAGCCTCCCCCCACCCTGCCCCCCCTACTCCCCCCGTGACCCCCGGCCACCCCCTGAACCCCCCCTGAACCCACCCCCCCCCGGACCCACTCCCCCCTGAACCCCCCCCCCCACTGCACCCCCCCCCCTCCACCCCCCCCCCTCCCCATGACCCCCCCGCCCATGATGACCCTGCCCTCGCCACCTGCCCCCCCCCATGGACCAGAACCCCCCCCCTCCCCTGACCATCCCCACCCCCTGCCCCCCCTGACCCCAACCTCACGCCCCCCTCCTCCCCCAAAGCCACCTGCCCTCCCCCACCCCCCTGCCCCCTGCACCATCACAACACCGACACCCCCTCGACTCCCCCCCTGAACCGGACCCCCCCCTCCCCCCCCCTGCCTGACCCCCCCCCCCCCCCCCCCCCCCCTACCCTGCCCCCCCCTGAACCCTCCCCCCCTGAAACCTTCCCCTCCCCCCCACCCCCTACCCCCTTCCACACCATCCCCCCCCCTGACCATGAACCCCCCCCTCCCCCCCCCCCTCCCCCCCTGAACCCCCCCCCCCCCCCACCCACCCCCCTGACCCCCCCTCCCCCCCCCCCCCCCCCTGAACGCCGACCCCCTCCCTGACCCCTCCCCTTGAAAGCCACCCTGACTCCCCCTCCCGCCCCTGCCCTTGGAACCCCCTCCCCCCCACCCCCCCCTCCCTGCCCCCCCCCTCCCCTGCCCCCCCCCCCACCCCCGGCCCCCCTCCCCCCCTGACCCCCCCCCCCTGTCCCTGCCCCCCCCTGCCCCTGACCCTTGAACCCCCCTCCCACCCGTGCCCGAACTGAACCCTCGCCCCCCCCCTGACCCCTTGAAGCCCCCCTGACCCTGCCCCTGATCTTTCCCCCTCACCCCCCCTGAACCCCCCCCTCCCACCCCCCCCCCCCCCCCCCCCTCCCCCTGAACCCCCCCTGAAAGCTGATTCCCACCGATCGTTTGTTTCAAATCTTAGCCCACTAGCTCAAAAAGGTAAGCGCTAAAAAGTCCTGCCAAGTCACATAGGTCGTCATGTTACAATTTAGTCATAAAGGCCTACTACTGGAGCGGAAAACGAGTGCTTTGCGCTCGCCGTTCGGCCCCATCGAGTCCGAGAGGCTTGGAAGAGGCCTCCCCTGAAAGCTGGATTCCCAAGGATTGTCGTGTGA